>NC_081792.1:29407580-29437580 GCF_963082965.1 Carassius carassius
CCACTGACGGACAATGACGACCCTTCATCACAATGTGCACCACCAAATGCCTCAATGAGGGGCATTGTAGATGTTTGTGTGTGTGTGTGTGTGTGTGTGTGTGTGTATGCGCGCGCGTGTGATGTCATCAGGGGTTCTCTTCTGCCACCATCCTCCTCTTTCATTCTCCATCAGTTTTCTGATTATGAATCATGTATGAAAACACAGATGATTACAAACGAGTGAATATTGCTGCAGGGCTTATTAGTGCTGCACAATATACCAAATATTAACTAGATGTTGAAGTTTGTAGACAAATGTAGAGAAAGCCTAGTCTGAAAGCTTAGTTTACCAAAAATAGTTTTAAGGTTTTGAGTTTGAAGTATTTTTTAGTCTTTAAAACTTATTATCTCCAGCCACCCTATCACCTGCCCTCTAGATCCAATCCCCTCACATCTCCTACATGCTATTTCCCTTTGATTTCTGCCTGCTCAAGCAGATTTCAAGCAGACTCGGGTAACCCCATTTCTTAACAAACCTATATTAGACACCTCACTTGTTGAGAGCTACAGGCCCGTGTCTCTCCTCCCTTTCAGCTGTACAATAACCAATCTGGATTTAAAAGTGACCATTCAACTGAAACCACCTTGATGTAAGTCACTGAAGTGCTATGAGTGCAAGAGCTGAGTCTAAATCTTCCGTTCTCATTCTGCTAGAGCTATCTGCTGCATTCAACATGATTAATCATCAAATCCTTGTCCATCCTCTCATTTCTGGACATCAGCAGAACTGCACCTCACTGGTTTGAGTCTTACCTCACAGGTAGATGAGGTGAAGTAGTATCCAAATCACATCAACTGGTCACTGGAATTCCCCAGGGATCTGTTCTTGGACCCCTCCTCTTCTCTATATACACTACATCATTATGACCCATCATTCAGGCACATGGTTTCTCCTACCATTACTGATGATGACATCATTGTACCATCGCAGAGAGAGGCACAAATTCACTCTCAAGGAAATTTTCTTTCAGGGTTTGCTGTTGGTGAAACTCCATGTGGACCGCCAAATCCCTCACAATCTTCAAGAGACGACTGAAAACTCATCTCTTCCATGAGCATCTAACTGTCTCCAATAATAATAATAGTAAATTCTATGCCTTCACTTTTTCTGTTCTTTTATAATACACTTGGTATTTTGAACGATGACTGAATCCTTATATAACAGGCACTTCTCATGTTTATTGCATTCTTATGATACATTCCTCAACTGATCGCTTTGGATAAAAATGTCTGCCAAATGAATAAATGTAAATGTAAAAATGACATATAAACCAAATATTTGCCAATTAAATGTATTTTCTGGATTTGTTTTGGCACATAAAAATTTGTAAGAACTCATTACTGAATTCCTAAAACATTAACAAATTTATTAAATCTTTGCTTCATGTGAAATTATTAATTCATCCATTCATTCACTTTCTTTTTTCACTTATCTTTAAGTTTAATTTTTTCCTATTAAAATTTTTACTGGATTATATTTAATTATATTTTAATCATAAAAAAAACACATTGAATCAATTAAATTCATAAAACATAATTTATTTATTCTTTTAATTAAATTTACTTAATTGTACTTCTAGATGGTTAGGGTTTTTAGTGTAAAATATATAAAGTAGGTGCATACATAAAAATGTTTTAAAAATTGAAAAAATTTGATTTTTTTATTTTAAACTAGATTGTTACTTTGCATTAAACATTTTGAATCTAATTAGATATTGAGATAATATCATTAAATCAATTGTACATTGCATTTAAACAATTTAAATCGATTTGGCTACAATGCTAAACCCTATTAAGTCAAGTATTGAGATTAGGGCTGGGATAAACGATTATTTTTTAAACGATTAATCTAGCGATTATTTTTTCGATGCATCGATTAATCTAACGATGCATTTTCCCGGGCCGATTCGATTTCGATTATCTCCCCATTAATTGACTACTAACAATTTATACATGTTGATTTACATATCTGAATGAAAAAAACATGAATTCCTTAACATTGCAATATATGTTTATTGCTCTTAAAATTACAAAATAAAAGACTGACTAAGAATGCATTACTTTGCACTTGTATAGAGACAGCATTCAATAAAACCTTGAAGCCTTGAAAACACATAGCTTACTGAAACAAGCTTACTGAACACATAGGGCCTAGCTTACTGAAAAAAAGTTCTTCTTTCAGATGTAAACAACAACAACTTGATGTCTAGCATTCAATAAAAAAGTTCACCCAAAATACTTGTTTAGAGCAATTGAAAGAATACAGTAACCAATGTAAACTTTAGGGCTTTAAGCTAATACAGAGAGTGCTTTTCCAAAATAAAAATAAAAAATTTAACAGTGGGAGCCAGCAGCCTGTCATGGAGAAAAAAAATCTCTGATTGCTCCACGTGAAACTTTGGCGTTCCGCCCTTTTTCTATCGTGTCTAATGATTTTGGTTAATATTCACGAGGGGTGGGGGAAGAGAGAGAGAGAGCGCTCGTGTAGTTTGAAGACTGTGAGTGCGCGAGCGTGCGTGAAACTTTGGTGTTTCGCCCTTTTTCTATCGTGTTTAATGATTTTGATTAATATGCACGAGGAAGGGAGGGAGAGAGCAAGAAGCGCTCGTGTAGTTTGAAGACTGTGAGTGCGCGCGCAGCCGGGGCTCTCTCTCGTATGCGCTCTGTCACTGTCACTCACCGATCAAATAAGGCTTTGACAGCCGCCAAAAAAAAGATCAATGCAGAAAAACCCCTGGATTGGTTATATATAACGTTGGACAGAATGTTGATCCGGCCATCGCGTATATTCAGCGCACATAAGGTAAACGTTTTGCAAACGTTTTTTAGAGAAATAAAAACAGGTCGACGAATCGATGCGCATATTTTGCGTCTACGTATTTTTTGCGTCGACGTCATCGATGACCTCGACACGTTGTCCCAGCCCTAATTGAGATATACATTGAACATCATTAAATCTTTCTGAAATGAAGATTTTTTTTTAAAGCTGTATCGCCTTAAATATCTGTAATCCATTTTATGAGACATTTGCTAAACTCTGATGTCGTTCGTGTGAATTGTTTTGATTGAGTTGGTGATTGTCGTTCATTGAGGCTCGGGTATTTGGAGGGAATCCCGTTTTCTTCTCCAATTCTCCAATCGACGGATCGCTGTCATCTCGGCCTTCATCGGGCTGGTAATCCCCTGGACCACGTCCCAAGCCACACTTCCTTATCAGTGCTTCTCCTTCCTCTTATTGGCTCTTCAGCAGCCTATCAGCCTGCAGCGAGGCTCAGATGCGGAGAAGGTGCTGTAGAACATTAAACTCCCAACCTCCACGACCACAGAGGAAGTCTGAAACAGGAAGTCGTGGGTTCAAAGTTGTCACTTTCACTAGTCCAGTTTTTTCTTTTCAGAATAAGGTGGCTGGTTCATTTTACACGTGGCAGGAGATATCAAAACCCTTTTGCTTTCACTTGCTGTTTCTCATCCTTGAGCTCATATAAAGCTCTATTACATGATTAATTGAGTTTCTCCCTGATCGGACGTCACATGTTCTAGATTCCCAGTGTCCCACAGTCTAATACGTCTTTGTTTTGTAGATCTGCGTGGCTTGGCAGCGGTTCTTCGTGGCATGACGACCACTAACAAAGGAAACAAGGCCTTGAAGGTGAGCACAGTCTGTCTTTAAAGGGTTAATAAATGAAAATGGCTTTATTTCTTATGCAGAACAGCAAAAAAATTATATTCTGAAGAATGTTGGTAGCCAAACACATTAGAATCCCATTGAATTTCAATATATGGATAAAGAATACAATGGACACTTTCATCAAAGAGTCAATCCAATGCTTTTAATTCCCATTGACTTCCAATCCATATAATGGAAGTCAAAAAAATAAAAAAATAAACTGTTCAGTTACCAATATTATTCAAAATATTTAGAAGACATTTAAAAAAACATAAAAGATGATGTTTTGAACAATGTTGACAACGGGAAAGTTCTGACTCCCATTGACGTCCATTATGTGGACAACAAATACAATAGAAGTCAATGGGAACCAAAACTTTTTGGTCAGATGATGACACAAGGGTGAGTAAATAATGACAGAATTGTTATTTTTGGGCGGACTACTTTCGTTTACTCCTCATGTTGTTCCAAACCTGTTTAATGTTATTTTAAAGAATGTTGGTAACCAAACCATTTTGGTTCCTATTGACTTTTCCATATTTTTTGTACGTTTAGAAGAACATAAAAGAAGACATTTTGAAGAATGTTTGTAACGGAATGGTTTTGGCTCCCATTAACTTCCATTATATGGACGAAAAATGCTATGGAAGTCAATGGAAACCAAAATGTTTGACGACATGAGGGTGAGGAAATAATGACAGAATGTAAATTTTTGGTTGGTTGATCGTCTTTTAGTCACTGTTGTGTCATCCCAAACCTGTGTGATGATATTTTGAAGAATGTTGGTAACCCAAGAGTTGATGGTCCCCATTGACCTGCATTGTATTTTTTGTCCATATAATGGAAGCCAATCAAAATTCTTTAAAATATTTAGAATAAATAAAGAAGAACACAACAGAAGATGTTTTGAAGAATGTTGGGAACCATAGAGTTTTGGTTCCCATTGACCTCCATTGTATTTTTTGTCCATATAATGGAAGCCAATGGGAACCGAAACCACTTCAAATCATTCCCCCTCCGTATCTCTTTCCTGGACTCTCAGGTGAAGAGGGAGCCCGGTGAGAACGGGACGAGCTTGACGGACGATGAGCTGGTGTCCATGTCGGTCCGCGAGCTCAACCAGCACCTGCGCGGCCTGACCAAAGAAGAGATCCTTCAGCTGAAGCAGCGCCGGCGGACACTGAAGAACCGGGGCTACGCCGCCAGCTGCCGCGTCAAGCGTGTCACGCAGAAGGAGGAGCTTGAGAAGCAGAAGGCGGAGCTTCAGCAGGAAGTGGAGAAGCTGGCTACAGAGAACGCCAGCATGAAAGTAGAGCTGGACGCACTGCGCTCCAAATACGAGGCTCTGCAGAGCTTCGCCAGAACTGTGGCCCGAGGGCCCGTGGCCCCGGTTTGTAACCCCCGCGGGCCCTTGTCCTCCGTCATTGGGCCTCTCATTCCTGGGAAGGTTGGAGCCACTAGTGTTATCACGATAGTTAAATCGAAAACCGACGCAAGGTCTTAGTAGCGCACAGAGAGCAAGGGTTGGTCAGTGCATGAGGGTTTAGGTGCGGGATGCTTGTTTCACAGCAGACTGATGGAAAACCCCTTCGGTACTCTCTAATGTGGGCTTCTTCTGGGTTACGAAAGAAGGAAAGCACATCTAGGACGGTCAATCCACTTGGGCTTCCAAAAAGATCTCCAAATTCCGAATCGAAAACCATGCAGCCAAATTTTCCTGGTGGATGTGTGTTGTATTGCTGTGAGATTTGTAATTTTGTAAAAATATTGGCGACTTTGTATCGTGCGTTTCACATGGGGTCCAAGTGTTTCCTTTGTCATTGTAATATTGTACTTTTTATACAGTGTTTGTGTTGATTTTCTCTTCGTATGTGCTGTTATGCGCCATTTTTCCGTCCTTTTGGTTTTACGGACTGCAGGCACAAAACACTTTAAACCGTTCAGACTTCCAAACTCTTCCGCCGTCTGAAGGAAAAGCTTTCTGAGGTAGGAGAGTATCAGTCAATGAGAAGCTCCCTTTACCTGAGCCTCATTATGCACTGACCAATCGCTGACGAGCAGGAGGAGAGGAGGCGGAGTCAAATCAGCTGATGTTGTTCATATGGTAGCTATCAGAATATCTGCCACCAGTTTATGTGCTCCAGTCGTCCCGTTCAGGACAGGAGATCGTTTTATTGGCAACGCAATAACAGGTTTATGTTATGCGATGTATTATGTTGTTTATTTCACGCTGAAGTTGATCATGTCTGTTGTTATCTGTAAATCCAGAGAGATTAAACTTTTTGTGTTCTGTGCCAGACTAAAAACAAGAGAAAAACCCACAAGTTTCTGTTTTTGAGGGATGGACTGTTGGGTGACATAAACTGGTGAATCCCACAAGCTTTGCCATAACTTTGTTGCTGTGACATTGCGTAACGTATTCTATGAATCTTTGTCTATATGGTGGAGTCTTGAATTTTATATACATATATATATAAAAAAATGACAGAGTACCTTGCATTATTTATAAAACATTTAAAAAAGAAATATAAAGTTGTTTGATTGCTCTCTTTTTTGCAATTGTACCAAAAGTGGCTTAACTATTGAAGTCAATAGCTTTTTCTAGTGGCTAGGCGCGTCAAACTGTGGACTAGCGCGTGTGGTGTGATTTGTACTGGTGAGGTGGCGATGTGTTGTTTACAACGTGGATGTGATGCTCTTATCTTCTGATTTCAGTCGAATGCGTGCGATGAGCGCCGCTTACCCAGAATCCCCTCTGAGCGTTTGTGCGCTCCATGTTTAAGTGGACGGGACACGAACGCAGGGATCTCTGGGACGCGGCCACATCACCTGCGTTTGAGTCCTTTTATGTGACGTGTGATTTTTATATATTTTTGGTGTAAAATGTTTCTATGGTATATTATATTTGTAGGTGTTTTTTTCTTCTTTTTTCGGGTTGTTTTCTTTAAATGCCAGGGAAGTGACTCCGAAAGAGCTGTCCGAAAGGTTTCAGGACACTATCTGCATTTTTCCTTTTTTTTTGGCCAAATTGTTTCTCCAATAAGACAAGAAGTAAAACTCAGAGCTGTTGTAATGCTGCGTTCACGCTTCTTCGTAATTACTGTAATTATTAGACTGTAATTATGTTACAGTTCTGTCCATTGTTTTTATTGCAATGCACATAACTCTTAAAAATATGCAGTTCCTCGCACACCCGATAAATTGGCAATTTCTGTAGTTAAATTACAATATTTACTAGAAAAGACATGTTTGCATGGGAGGAAAAAAATTTATTAAAAAATGTTTACAAATATTCACATTCACAAAAAATACTAATAAATAAATTATTTAAATTAATGTTTACAAAAATTCACATTCACAAAAAATAATAATTTAAAATTGAAAAATGTTTACAAAAACTAAAAAGAAATAATTTAAATTAATAAAACATTTACAAAAATTTACAGTCACAAAAAATACAAATTATTTAAATTGGATTTTTTTAAACAAAAAAATCACATTCACAAACAATAAAGTAAATAAATAATTTTAAAAGTAAAAAAAGAAATTCGCATTCACAAAAAATGTAAATAAATTATTTAAATTAAAAAATGTTTTCAAAAGTTTACATTCACAAAAAATTTAAATATAAAATTGAAATGATGTGCTCACACTTTTGCATGTTTGAAAGAAAGATTGACAAAAATGTTGCTCATTAAAATTTCTATAAATTTGCAAACTTAAATTATAATGCATGTAATGCTAAAATGAATCCATGTGTTGCTTTGTTATTGATAGGGTTGCAAAGGGGTGGAAAATATTTGATAGATTTTCTGAAACTTTCCAAAACATCCCAGACACTTTTCAAAAATTCTGGACAGTTTGTGGAAATGTTCTGCTCTTTTGCAATCTTCATCAGTGTATTGATTTAGCTCTATATGCTCTCAGAAAATACTGAAGCGTTTATAAAAGGCATCATAAGTGCACCTCAAGTGATTTTTAGAATTTAAATGCATTGCAGAAGCTTAGATTTTTCCAGTTTTTACATGATGTCACAAAATCTTTTATAAAGATGTGAGGGTTTTTGCAGTAATTGCGAGCATTAACGCTCTGATAAATGATTTATTGCAACACAAGATTCTTTCTCGTGTAGTCTAATCTTGTGACAATCTGAACATGATTTTAAATTCCCACCAATGATTTTTCTCCAGTGATTTCCCCCCGATCTGATCCGCACCGATCTGGCATTTTAAGAACGGATTCGTCGTAGCTGTATTTGTACGGCTGGGTTTTTTATTCTCGATGTAAATCAACAGAAATATCTTCCTCTGACTGGCTAATCTGTGAAATCGTTTCGTAACCAAGTCTTCGGCATTGCTTTCGTAACCAATGGTAGCGTTTGACGGTTTTGTGGCGTTTCTGTAAGCGATGTATCGAATGGTTTTGAAGACTAAACATATTCTATCTTCCTCACAGACGATGATGATGTGATTGTCGTTGACGTGTGGCTGTCAGGGAGCACTGCTGCCCAAATAAGGACTCCTGATCTCCTTCACGTTTGTTGTCGTTATGGTCGTCGTGGTGACTCGGTGTTAAAAGTGAACTATATGCAAATCAGTTGGCAATAGGGAGGGGTCACGACCTCTCGGTAGGAATCTAGTTTTCTGTCCTTGAAGTTGTTGTCTGTAAATAATCACAGCGATTGATGATGAGCGCTAGATTTGCTCTGAGCGTTTCGTTTAGTTTGAACCCTGTCCCACGAGGCCTAGCAAACGCTTCTCAACACTGAAGAAAATCATTCTCTCTTCCTGTACAAACACACGTTTACAGTTATCTGCCACTGGAGTCAGAACAATTTACTTAATTCAATGGAAAAACAAGATATTTTTTATTGTTTTAAGAATACAATCACTCAAGTTTGATCTTTTTTTTTCTTGTTCAGAAAATAAGATCTAAAATCTTAATGGAGTTTACTCTTAAAATAAGAAAAAATAAGCATAAACTCACTTAATTTCATGCATTTCTCAGAAAACCTCTTAGTGAGTTTGTTCAAAGCAAGTACACATGTCAACAGGGTGAGAAAAAAAGACCAAATTCAAAAACAAAAACAAAACCAGAAAGCAATTTTTTTTACCCCATTAGCAGATATATTTTCTTGCTTTATGCATAAACTTAATTAATTTTGATGCATTTTCCAGAAAATAGGGAAATCCAAATATTGAGTTATGCTTAAAACCAGAAAAAAAATGTCAGACTCATTTACATTTTTTTTTTTAATAAGACTTAAAATCATAAGAGAGTTTATGTTTAAAACAAGACAAAAATCAGCCAATGGGGTCAGAAAAATGAATCAGTTTTTCTTATGAATTAAGCAGAAAAACTGCATCAAAATGAAAAGTGTTAACTCATTTTTTAATTTTGAAAGCATTTTTCAGAAAACAGGGCTTCAAATCTTTAAATGAATTTAGGATTAAAACAAGAACAAATATCTGCCAACGACTGAATCCAAAAAATAATTATTTTCATCAGCAGATTTCACTTCATTCATGCTTAAAAACAAGAAAAAGTCAGAAAAAATGTCTTTTGTTTTTCCTTTGAATAAAGTAGATTTTTCAGTAAATATTTATTCTTGTTTTAATCATAAACTCCCTTAATTTCTCATCTTTTTTTGCCTCTGAAATAAATGCATGTTGATTTTAGCAATCTTTAGACATTTGCACTGGAAAACAAGCCAAAAATACAGAGAAAGAGCTTTTTTTGCAGACACACACACACACACACACACGTCTGGTCACTCTGATCTGCTAATAGTTCTCGGTCATTAATGCAGGTGTTTGTGGTGATTGATGGAGGTCAGCGGAGCGGTCATCTGTTGCCGGGTGAATCCTTGGCTTTGTCCTACTTCTCCCACAAACTCTCCCAGATTATCTTGAGTTTTATTGGTTCTTGTGACGGCCGATGTGTTTCTGCTCGTTCTGTCTCTCGGGCCTCGTGGGACACACATGAAGACGTTTCATTTCAGGTAGAAGAGAAACAAGCCCGAGTGTATGATCTTCTTCAGTTGATTTAAGCTGTTCGCTGGTAAAGGTTTCCCTCATTAGCTCTTCATCTGCTGCTAAACCCATGGGTCTCGTGACTTTTCCAGGACTCTGATCAATAAAACTAGGAAAAAGCACTGTTAAAGTTCTCTGAACCTGAAATAACATGATTTTAGATGCACGTCAGCTCCTTAATATTCTTCAGTCTAGCTTTTTTTCCCACTTTTTGCGACTCAAAGAGCTCTTGGTCAGAAATGTCATGCTATAAATTGCTGTGGATATTTTGTCTAAAAAAAGAAAATGATTTCTTCTGTTGTTTTTCTATATGGGGTGTATTAATATCATAGTTCTTCATATGGGAAGTATAGATGCCGTGAAAGTCCATTTAATTGTAAGTATTTATCAACTAAGTTATTGTACTTTTGCAATTTGTAGATAAGTAAAATAATGTATTGGTATATAACGATGAACTTAACTGTATCAGTCTGGGGCGTCTTTAATTTATTGATGTATATACTGTATGTTTGTTGATATACAGCTTACTTTATTTTGTATATGACTAATAAATACATTTAGAAAAGAGGCTGGTTTGAAGGGGTTTTTATGTCTGACGCAGTGTGGCATTAATGACCTCGTTTAACATGCTTAAGAAATATTCCTGCCTTTTTTTAGGTGTGCTTTGAATAGCATTGCCACATTTTATTTATTTATTATTTTTTAATTTTTTCATGAGCGAGAGACGGAGAGAAAGAAAGAAAGGTAGCACATGACCTAGTTTGAAGCAGCTCTCGGCGGTGTATTTTTGGCCTGACATTAGTTAAACACGACCGAGTCTTGAGGGACGTCTGTGTTTACAGCCGTGTCTGATGTCACTTCCTGTCTAGGGTCATCTTCATCAGTGTCTTCAATCTTCGGTGTGGAATCAGAAAATGCTCTCATCAGTGCAAATAAACTGGAGATTTATGATCACAACTCCTTCAATTCCTCTCAAATCTCCTGTTGTGCACAAAATACGTGAATATTTTAAATTAATATAATTAATATTTATTGTAATTATTTATAATTATATTTATCAAAATAAATGTATGTAATTTATAATTTATATATGATTCCATTTATAATTTTATTTCGTTTATTTATTTATTTCCATGCCATGATAATATTTTAAAATATTCTAAAGATTGTTTTCTCAAATACAAATTGTCCTTTCAGTTTAGGATATGCAGAAATAAATTAAAAAAAAATATATATACTGTAAGATTAATGATACTTAATGAACACTTTTGTATTATGTCTCTACATTTATTTCATTATATTTCTGTCTAGTTTTGGATCAAACATTACAATAACCTCTGAATCTTGACTGCTGATTGGTCAGTATTAGATCAATATCAAAATCAACAATTTTACATTATTAAAATGTAATTCTCAATTTGGTTTATGATTTTATTAAAGCTTTAATCTAAGGAAATCACACATATGAATCATACATTGTAATATTTCTTAACATTTAAATGTAATTTGTATTTGTAAAAGAATTCATCTTTTTTTCTCAATTGGTTGAGACCATAGACTGTGGTTGAGACGCTGAGATCAGTTTTATTTTATTTTTTAAAAAACAACTACACAGTTTATTTCGTTAGATCTGATGCACACTGAATTAAACATAACTTTTTATTTTTATTTTATTTGTGACGTGACACAGCCAAGTATGGTGACCCATACCTTTCGATTGTGAGTCCGACTCTCTAACCATTAGGCCACGACTTCCCGTAACATGACGTTTTAAATAATAACAGCAGATGTTTTAATGCTATATTTGATCATTCAGTATGCTACAACAAAATTAGAACACGATAGACAAATAAAAATAACATCAATACAGAGAAAGATGGAAGACGAACAATGACGTCATCGGTTCATCCGGGTCTCCAGCGGGCGCTAGAGCCTCTTTCCCGCTCATATGAGCGCTTGAATGCAGCGTCCGGTAAAGCACGGACTGGATTATTAACGGCATATTAAGTTTAAAAATACTTTGTTTTACTGACAAAATAAACCGAGATCTGTAATATAATATTAGCGGATTAACAAAATAAATGTTTGCGTTATACGTTGAAATGTTGTTTAGATTTAAATGTCCGGATTAAAAAAGAGAAGTCCGGATCCGACTGAAGAGAAACTCTAGCCCGGTTTTAACGGTCGTTATTGTGAGCGGAAGCGCTCGAGCGTAAACAGACTCTGACACAACATCCACAAACACAGGTAACGTTAAACATGATTTAACTTTAAAAGCTCTGCTTCATACTGTTAAAAGCTTCAGTGAAGTAGTTTACTGAGGTCTGTGTTCAGTTCTCAGGAGATGCTAACAAAGGAAACCGAGCTCATGTCGTGATTCCTGTCAGTTTCCGCGTGTTCTGTGAGCGGAATCTCCTCAGATGTGTTTCAGAGTCATGGAGAATTACGACGATTTCATCCGGAGCCGTTATAACACTCTCAATGATGAAGATGATGATGAAGATGAACCCCTCACACCTTCATCACTGATCGTGTTTCGTGGAGCTTGTGTTCTTCCTCCTCTGGTACGAGCATCATCCTCATCCTTTTTCCTCATTATATATGCAGATATGTTAATGAGTGTGTGTTTATCAGCTTAATGAGCAGCAGCGAGCCGAGATGAGACGACTGAGAGAAGCAGCCGTGAGTCTGATGAAGAGGAGGAGAGAGGAAGAGTCTCACATCAGCGTGAGTTTGCTTCATCATAGAGATACTGTTGAAATCAGCTCGTGTGTTCTAGATGTAGTTGTTTCTTCAGTCCACAGAGCCGAGTGATGACATCACAGACTGTGACATCATCACCTCATCCGCTCTGCTGACGTCAATGGCTCATGACGACAGATCGGCCAATCAGCCGCGAGCGTCTCCGGAGGACGATTCGCCGGAGAACACCCAGATCACGGTTCTGTTCGAGAACCACGAGACGCACGGGCCTCAGGACACCACGAGGAATACGACGATGATGATGTCATCAGGCTACGTGACCAATGACGACACGGACGTCGCCGGGCACTCCGGCCGGACGGAAGCGTCAGGAAGTGACATCATCAGTCACGCGCCAGTAGACGGAGCGACTTTAGAGGAGGAGATCGTAGCACCACTTCCGAAGCCGGCGGGAGATCCGTCATCTGACCCGGATGAAGGTCCGTATCGAACGAGCCTTCAGAACCTACTGAAGAAGTCCCAGGAGTACCGGCGGCGCCAGCGTCTGCTGCGCAGTCAATCCAGAGCCGCGGAGGAGCACAACCTGTCCGATAAAGAGAACCAGGAGATCCTGCACAAACAGATGTGTCGGACGGAGGGAGACGCCAGCACGGATCGCATCAACACCGATCAACGTCATGCTCTTCCTGCAGAGCTTCCTGTTACAGCCAGATCCCTGCACGACTCCACACAGAAGTCCAGACCGTCCTCGGCTGCCAGATTCACCAACATCCCCACGCCCAAGTTCTGCTTAAGTCCTGTGCGCTGCAAAAAACGGAGCCGGATTCCTGGTCCGGTTCGGAGAGCTTTGGGCAGACCGGCTCCGACTGAGCTGATTGGTTCGTCCGATGGGGGCGACAACGATACGATGATGTCATCGCAGACGGAGCAGATCACTCAGCTAGAGCTGAACCTGTCCAGCCTTAAAGCGCTGATCTCAGACCTGGAGTCGACGCTCACGCTCTCACAGACGGAAAGCCCAACCAACGACGGCCAGAAACGACCCCCCACCGTCACTTTCAGCGAAACAGTCACCGCTAAGGATTGTGGGGTGGGTCTAGAGAACCCGACGTCCATCCGTTCGGTCGTAGGCGTCCTCGCAGACACCAGCAATTGTTCTGTGGATGAAGCAGGAAGCTCTGTGATTGGCTCGTCTTACGACGTGGACGTCCCGTCCGGCTTGTGGAAGCAGCTGACCCCTGAGACTGGAGGTCACGAGGGCGTGTCTCGGGTCAAACGAAGGCTCCTGATGAACGAGGACGCGGCGTTCAGTCCTGGATGGGAGACGGGAAGCACGCTCTGCAGCACACCCAGAGGTGAGAAATTAGTCTAGACGTTTCTAACATTTGATAGAAAATCTGATCGACAGTGTTGAGGTTGTTTTCATATTTGTATACTGAACTGTGATTGGTGCATCTTTTTATCTCTTCACAACATTTTATGATTTTACCCAGAATAAATGTTCAATGATGTGTTTTTGAAGCATCATAAGTGATTAACTCTTGGCTGTTCTCCATGTGTTCAGTGATGTCCTCAGGGCTGCAGTCGTCTGCGCAGATGCAGGAGGATCAGGTGACGGCTCTGATGGAGGAAGAGTGCAGACAGCAGCAGGATCTACTGCAGGTTAGCAGTAAATACAGCCCAGTGTTGCATGTGAATCACTGGTGCTCAAACAGTAGGTCATGGGTTCAATTCCAAGAGAATGCATGAACTGATAACATGTATGCCTTGAAATACAGCGAGGGTTGCTTTGGAAACAATCATCTGCTGAATGGATGCATGTAAATGAGTGTAAATCACTGGAAGAAGCAGTAACAGCATCTTTTGGGTTCCTCTGAAGTCAAGTCACATTTGTTTCTGTAATACTTTATATAATTTTTTTTTGTCATCAGCCTGCCTAGGGACTACAGGTGGAAATTAGCAAAAATGCTACAACCTGGTATAATGCATCTCTCCTTTTTAAGGTTAATATATATTTTACAGTGTCCCTGTTCAAATAAATAAAGTAAATAAAAAAAATAAATAGAGATTGTTTCAAAGCTATGAAAGCTGGTTTCTGCCGTGGGGTAAAAAAATAAAATAAAAAAAGGTAATTGCGACTTTTTATTTCAATTCTGAGTTAATATCTCAAAATTAAATGTATAAAATTAGACTTTTCCAGATATAAAGTCATAATTTTCAAGATATAAAGTCAGAATTGAGAGATATAAACTGAATTTCAAGATATGAACTCTGAATTACGAGATTTAAACTGAATGAGTATAAACTCAATTACGAGATTAACTCAGAATTACAAGATACAAACTCAGAATTGCAAGATAAACTCAGAATTATATAAACTCAGAATTACGAGATATATCAATTATATAAACTCAGAATTGTTAGAAAAAAAGTCTGAATTGTGAGAGAAAAAGTCGCAATTATCTTTTTGTTATTTCGTTGTCAAAACAAGCTTCCATACAAAGCAGCTTTGAAATTCAGTGATTGATGAAAATGGTTGAATGAATTGAAGGATCCCACAATGAAAGCTCTTATCTTGAGCGTTAAATGAGCAGAATCGGTGAGATCTGCTAATGTACTCATGATCGAACCAGCGCTGGAAACCCCCAGGTCAGACCTGGAATCACCCAGAGGATTGTGGGAATGTTTGGTTTCATTTCTAGCCGCCCCTGAGAGCATCCTTACGTGTTTCTCCTTCAGGTCCTGTAGCCGCTTGTGTCCTGATGCTATTAATTACTGCCTGTAATGTATGCATGGAGCAGTGTGTTTATATCAGCGAGCGTCTGTGTGTGTTCGCTGTGGGAACTGACACAGAAAATGAGGATAATTGTGTTGAATTCACGCGCTGCTGAACACACCTGTCTGTCTGTGGTCTGCTTCCTGTCGTCTCGTTGACCTTGTGTCTCTCTGACCGCATCTGTCTTCACCTCCACGTGCTCTCATTTCATCTGTATGTCTCTCTCTCTGCTGTTTTCATTTGTATTCTCTCGCTCTCTCATTTTAAAGTGTTTTATTTGCATGGCAGGATTGTTTGTATTGAACTGGGTGACACGACTGGCCGAAACACTGGAGGAATTAAGATTTAAGATGTTTCTGAAAGAGTCTCTTCTGCTCAGCAAGACTGCATTTATTTGATCAAAACTACATTTAAAAATATTAAACATAATAATCTAATGAATGATTTCTGAAGATCATGTGACACTGAAGACTGGAGGAATGATGCTGAAAATACAGCGGAGCATCACAGAAATACATTACACTTTAACACAGATTCACACAGAAAACAGTTTAAAAACTTTTCATATTTTTAAATGTATTTTAATCAAATAAATGCAGCCCTGCTGAGCAGAAGAGACTCCTTTAGAAAACATAAAAAAACCTGAACATTACCGACACTAGAGGCTACACTTAAGTGAGCTGCTTGTGTTATAAGTGATGATTGATGTGTGTGTGTGTGTGTGTGTCTGGTTCTCTCTCTCAGTCTTTAGCGCTGCGGTACCAGTTCCTGCGGAGCGTGTCCTTCCCGTGTCCCAGCACAGGCTCACGTCTGGAGGACACGCCGTCCTCCCTCACCGCCTCTTCTTTCAACACACACGCTGAGCTTACAGACGCCTCACGGGTAACACACACACACACACACACACACAGATAATGAAGGCAGTGTGTAATGAGTGCTGATCATCTGTCTCTCAGCAGTCCTGTGTCTCGGTGTCCTGTCGCCCTCTGCTGGCCGCGGTGATGAGGGGCTTCCTGACCCGTCGACTCCTGCGCACTGACCGCGTGTCACAGCTCATCACCACCATCACGGTGAACCACAAACACACCTCAGCTAGCATATAGATGAATCATTCCTCCACCTCCCATAAAAACATTTGATGTCAGCTGAGCTCACGTGATCTGACGTGTTTCAGGACACACGGATGTTCCTGCTGTCGTTGACGGAGGTGAGCTGCAGCAAACACGACGTCCTGCTGCAGGAGCGTGTCTCACTACAGGTCAGAAGTGCTCTAGAAACCCAGCGGACGAGAGGATGACGCTCACATGACTCTCTAAACACGTCTCTGTTTGATCTTCAGCTGCGAGCGGCGCGGGACGAGCTGCACCAGATCTTCTTCAGCATGAGCTCCTCTGATCAGATGAAGATGATCCGCTGCGACCGACAGCTGAGCAGAGAACGCCAACTCCGAACACACGTCAGCAAATACCACCTGCTGCTTTCATTTGGGCTTTCATTTAGGTGTTTTTAGGGGTTTAGAAATGTTTGTACTTTTGTGGGGTGATTTAGATATTTTTATTTATTTTTGTAAAATTTTATTTTATTTTTATTATTATTTTTTCAGAATAGTTTATTTGTATTATTATTTGTGGGGTGGTTAGATATTTTTATTTATTTTTTTGAATTGTATTTTATTTTCAGGATAGTTTCTTTATATTATTATTTATGGGGTGGTTAGATATTTGTATTAATTTCTTTTTTTTTTGAGTGGTTAGAAATTATAAGTGATTTGACATTTCTCTTTCTTTCAGTGTATATTAGAGATGAATGTGAGTTCATGTGATGGTTGGATGAGGGGATGTTAAAGCTTCATTCATGAGTTTGGTCTGTGTGTTTCAGGATCATAAAGTGAAGGGATCTCTCTCTGCTGCCACCAGAAAAGCTTTAGAACGCAAGAAACTCAAGTGAGGGAATCTGCAAGAAACACTCATCGCATCACATTTAGGGCCCTGTGAAATCACTTTTATTTTTTTCCCAAATTCAGTTTTTCTGGATTGCATTTTAATTTTTTGACCTGAGCGTCATGCTGATTTTTCCTGTTTACTGCAGATGTAGAGTTGAGATGTGAAATACTGATGAGGCTGATCTTAAAGCTCATCATCTGTAATGTGTTCATCAGGTTACAGAGGAAGACGGCTGACAGGAAGAAGTTTTCTCCGTCCAGTGAGGACACATGGAAGCTAGTGCCAAAGATCTGTCGGGTCTCAAAGAAGATCACGCCGTTACGCGGAGAGCGATGAAGGCCAAGCCCTCTTCAGTTTTATACTCGTTTTTATATTGTTGTCTTTAAACACTATACCAGTTATTGAATGTAGTTTTATTTATATTTTTTTCTAGAATTCTCTGTATGTCTTGTAGCTTCAGCACTGCTTTTCTGGCTGGATTTGTCTTTGGAAACTTTAATAAATTGTTATACTTGTATTTTGTCATTTATGAAATTAACCAAAAGACTTTTCAACTTTCTTTTAGTGTAAGTCTGAAAAAAAAAGGTTTTTTGTTTATTTTTAACTTTGGCTTCTTTAAGCTTGTAATAACCGTAAGCAAAGTGATCTAGAATACTTTTTTGTGTGCGTTTTATTTAAAAAAAATGTTGAAGTGAGCCTCTAGACAGAAGCCTATATGAATTTTCATGTAAAAATGTTTTCTGTCAAATACATTTAAGAGAATGACATTTTAAATAGAAATCAAAAACCTTTTAAAACATATATTTTCCGTCGTATAATGCGTACATATTCTTCTCATTTAAATAATCTAAATACAATCTGATGTTTCATTCATGCAAACAGCTTGTGGAAACGGTTCATGACGTCACGAGTCCAGAATCAGCGGAGAATCACGAGGTCCTGAACCCAAGCAGAGCACAGCAACAATAATCCAGAAATAAATAGTGAGCAGATGAACTGAGGACATGATGGGGTGTAAAGTGTTGGTCTTTGATACAGTTCTGTCCCACAGCTTCTCTGTTTCTCAGGTTTAAAGCACAGACGACAGACACACACTGAACAACCACAAAACATTCAAAAAATGAAAATACAACTGTACATCACAGAAATAAATTACATATGAATGGGGTTGTCGATGAGCCCCTAAACCCACTAATTCTTATCGGCTGACACGACTTCCGCTCGCGTCATTGACACACCGGATGTACACGCGCTAGTATTTCAAAACAAGAGATCAAAAATGCATTTACTACACTCCTTATTTTATTCTATTTAATTTTTGGTTTATTTTTTAAGACATTTACACTGTGAAAATATATACTGCACAGAATGCAACATAAAGTTTTTGTATATACATTTTTAATTTAGGCTTCTACTTGATGACAAACACAAAATGAGTGTGTCTCAGGTGCTCCGTAAAGTTATTATAGTTACTAAACCTAAAACCAAACAAAAGTTAAACAGTTTCATTACTTGAAACAAAATAAACGTATATAACAAAATAATAATAAAATAGTTAACTAAAACCAAATCCTTGAAAACATTTTTGTAACTTAGAATAACAAAATATTAAGAAATAAACTAATTTAATGTCATTTTAATTCGGTGTCCTAAAATAATTCAGACTAAAACTAAACCCTCTCTCTCTCTATAAAAATACTTTCTTAAAATATAAAAAAGATAACATAAACACATAACCATGAATACAAAATTATATGTTAAATATAAAAACCATTACTTTTTTATTTTATGTATTTATTGTAATTTTACATAATTTTCATATTTCAGCACCCAGATTAATCATCTCGATGTACTTAGAAACGATTGTACGTTTCTAGAACGCGCCCCGAGGACTTGTATTTTGAAATCGGCCTAGTGCGCCGCCATGTTCTTGCGAGCACGCGCGCCATTAGACACAGCCGCAGGCCGCGAGACGGTTGACTCGGTTCGCTGAGGAGAAAATCCAGCGAGAATCGCGCTTCTACCTCTCGCATTTAAATGTCTATCGATTGACGCTCGCCATCCACAATGACGTCCAGCACCAGTGTGATCCAGGTGACGAACGTGTCGCCGAGCAGCACCGCGGAGCAGATGCGAATCCTGTTCGGCTTCATCGGAACCATCGACGAGCTCAGACTCTTTCCTCCAGAGTGAGTAGAAAGCGTTCAAAACACGTCTCTCAGGAAACAAAAACACCAAAATACGTGTATTTCATAAGAGAGAGAGCTATATAACACGCGTCAATCTATTCATCCCGGTTACCTATAAATCTAACGTCAGGGTTTCACGTCAAAACCCGCCAATCGCGTTCAGGCGTTAAAATACACGCTTTTTTGGCGGGGTTCCACTTTTAAGCTACTCATTCCTCGCTAAATATCACTCGATCAACTGACGGTACACAAACCAGAACTCAGCTGCAGTTCAACTACTCTTCATCATGTTTACTCGTAATCTAGTTAATCGTTTATCACCAGGCCTCGGGATGAATTCTCACGATTAAAACACTAATTATTGAAGTTTGATGCGCTTATTAGACCGTAGTTTCGCTTTATTGTTTAAAGCGCCATGCGTCGTTTAACAGACGTACGCGATGACGTCACACGCTCATGGGTTTCCGTAGGTCTTCAAAAAAGCTTTTTAAGTCCCCCTTCAACAACTCAAAGACATGATTCGGAGCAGAACGTTATTAAAAAGTAACTGAGATTGCTCTTACATTGCGTTTTCAAAATGTAAAGTAACATTTATAGGTCATGTATTGTGTTGTATTCAATTTAAATGTCTGTAATATGATTGTTTACTTGGTCTTGAAGGGTAGGTCGACGCACTAAAAACGCGTTTGCGAAACGAATCAAAACGAACCCGGTTCACACACAGGATGCAGTATTCCGCACAGGCCAGTAGGTGGCGACGTCACTTTATAAAGAAGAGTTTCACTAAACTTGTAGTTTATGTAAAGACAATAATGGAATCGTTTTCAAACACGTGCGCTTTGACACCCGTTGTCTAAAGCTTGTATGTTGGCGTGTAAATGTCCTGCCGAACACATGAAAAGCGTTCAGTTTAAGCTCAGGAACACAGATGCGTGCCGTTTCTAGGCCTGGTGTCTGATTGTAGGCTTCTCCACTAGCTAACTTCTGTTCTGTGCTTCTGTTGTGTTCCACCCATCGAAAAGCGTCTGGCGTGGTCATATCTGCAGTGAAGGTAGGCCGTCGGCGGAGCTAAGACCGAGCCCAGGTGCTGAAGCGTGACTGTTTGACTGCAGTGCCTTGTGTGTACATCTCGCAAAAGCATCTATATTTTCTTTCAGTGATTCTCCCTTGCCTGTGACTTCACGTGTGTGTTTTGTAAAGTTCGCCGAGCCGGAGTCCGTCGGAGTGTCCCAGCATCTGACCAACACGGTGTTCGTGGACCGAGCCCTGATCGTCGTCCCGTTCGCCGAAGGTTTGTGCAGCTTTCTGTCAATCTTCCCGTTCATCCTGCGATCGATCCCTTCGCTGTAGCAGGTGTATATCCCAGAAGCCCGAGGGGCAGGAGCGGATGTTTATCTCACTGCCTCCATTAAACTGTTCTCTTTGTCATTTGTGTGTGTGATTTTATAGAGCCGGCAGATGTCTGAGAGTGACCCTGTAGACAAGTAAACACGGCTGGCCCACGTGTTTCCCTGCAGTAAACTATTATCACAGACAGAGATCGCTCCTCTGTTCAAGCACTGCACTCATGTTTAGGCTCAGAGAATCTTTCTGCATTGCATGCTAATAAAGTACGGTAAGATGAGCTGTAGTGCATTATGCATGAGTGTTTAGCTCAGCGCGTTTGATAGGGCTTTCCTCTGCGATTGTGATCTTTCGCCAACATCCCTTTAATATTATCAGCCGCATTTAGTTTTTATTTTGAGTCAGAGTCAGGTCTAGAATGTGCTTTTGTTCCTCTCAACATGACTGAAAAGGCCTGAGAAGCTTTTTAACGGTCGTTTCTGTTTTTTGTTGTTGTGTTTTCCAGTTCTTTTCCCTGGTTCTGCACGTCCTGTAAACCAGGCCCAGCAGAAAATGCCACCCAACAGTTTTGTCTTCTGCAGCTTGTCTCTCTCCCAAATATTAATTCCAGAGGCTCTCACCAAACATTCAGTCGTTTAACTCTAGTTCTGTTCCTCTTCAGCATTTGACACACAGTCTAGAGTTTAGTTGCTGGAAGTTTATTCTGTTTTAGATCAGCTTTAGCTCTCAAAGCACCGTAAAGCGATGTTATTTGCATTAGTAATGGTAAGTCATGCCATCAGTGGATTGATGAACTGTCATGTGATGCTGACACCCGAATCATAAACTCTGTTTTGTCTATCTTGATGTCTCTGTGTGCTTTATAGCGAAGCAGCCGACCTGAATCGCTTGTTCATTATACCACTTATGAAACTTGAGAGCACATCCCAGTGGAGATCCGGCTGTGCTTGCTTACATTTGGTTCATGACTTAAAAAATCAAGTTCAGGTGATAACATCTTGGCAGTGTGTCTAGTGTCCTTTCCTTTTCTTGTAGTATTGTGCACTATTTGTTAAGGGACCTCATGTGTTAGCTTCCTCTGACGAAGCGAGTTCTGATGTCAGAGCAAATGTAAAGAGAAAGTCTGTCTGTGTGTGTGGTGTGAGAAGCATGGCGTGCTCTGATTGGGCCGTTTCCGTCCTGCAGGAGTGATTCCTGAAGAATCCAAGGCTCTGTCACTGCTGGCTCCAGCCAATGCCGTCGCAGGATTGCTGCCCGGAGGCGGGCTCCTCCCGACACCCAACCCCGTCCCATCTGTGAGTGTCAATCAGTGACTCCAGACGAGCGGCGCTCTGCTCTGTAATCATGCTGAGGTTTTGTCT
The DNA here is from genome assembly GCF_963082965.1 of Carassius carassius. Classification (NCBI taxonomy): domain Eukaryota; kingdom Metazoa; phylum Chordata; class Actinopteri; order Cypriniformes; family Cyprinidae; genus Carassius; species Carassius carassius. Next base: position 29,429,637 of record NC_081792.1, read on the forward strand.
GTCCTCAGATGGGTGGTGTTTCTCTTGGAGGTCTTGGAGGGCCGAACTTGGACCCCATGGCAGCTCTGGCCCTGGCGGCACCCAATATAAACACTCAGGTTTGATGCCTCTCGGCTCCTTCATCAAAGACCCTGCTACAAAACTATTCTTACTGATGGTTGATGTGTTTTTCTTCCTAGGCTTTGTCAGCCGAGCAGCTTATGAAGCTTATGGCATCCATAGACCCCAAGTGAGTCCATCAGTGTCAAGCGTTTACTCTGTTTTTAGGATTCTTTTCTTTTTTTTTTCTTCCCTTTTCAACTTTTCTGGATCACGTTTTATTGGTGAATAAAATGTAACCATGTCTAATTGAAATTATGAAACACAAAATTTCAAGACCTTGTGAAATCTTTTTTTTTTTTATCACAAATAAAAAAAGTTTTTCTAAAAACTAAAATTATAAAACAAAAATATTTGTATTTTAGTTATATTTTTTTTTGCACCCTTGATTTTTTTTTTCTAAAATCTAATAGCATGTTTAATTGAAATTATACATTCAACAATTTTTTTAAGTTTAACTAAAAAAAATCACGTCCCTATGAAATCAATTTTTTTTTAAGTGGTTTTATTTTCCCCGATTTCATAATTTCTCTTAATTCATTTATTTTTTTTACATAAACCATTAGAAGTACGTCTAAGCAATTGAATTCATAAACTTTAATATTTATAAAATCTTCACAGTAACCGCCATATGAAAGTTTTATTTGTGTAGAAATTTAAAATTTTCATGTTTTAATGCTGATAATCAAATGAAGTCATAAAAAGATTTAAATAATCGTAATCAAATTAATATTTTCAAATTAGTTTACTCTTAAAACATGGAATACAAATGTGATTCCTTTAAAAAAAAAAAGTGTTCTAAGTCGAATTATATTTTTATAGTACAGTACTAAATTTATTTTTCATGATGTCAAGTTCAACCGATCTTTTTGTGGTTTCATGTGAAGAGTTTCCAATCTGTTTGATGATGGTTTTCTAAAATGAAACTGCTCGATCACACAGTGGGACACAGATCACATATTTCTATTTATACAGAGAGTATTCTCCTTTTCTTACGCTTTTATTCTTCTAAAACTGTCCCATTGTTGAGATCCTCACAGTTATCCTGTAAATCCCATTCTAATGTGTGACTGTGGTGCTTCAGCGTGTTCTCATCAGTCTCTCGCTGTGATTCCAGACTGAATCATCTGGCCTCGGGGCTCAACCTGAGCTCTGGACTGAAGGCAGACTCCAACAAAGAGATCGAAGAAGCCATGAAGAGAGTGAGAGAAGCGCAGTCTCTGATCTCCGCCGCCATCGAGCCCGGAAGTGAGTGACTCGGGTGTTAGATCAGGGAAACTGAAAGGACACTGTGCTAAAGATATTGCTTCCTCAGGTAAGAAGGATGATAAACGCAAGCACTCCAGGTCCAGATCCCGGCGCAGGAGGTCCAGGTCCCGCTCCAGACACAGGTTTGTGGAGTCGCCTCGATCGTTCGGTAGAGATGCATGCGTGATCACGGTCTGATGTGAGTTTGCTGTGAGCGCAGGAGGTCGAAGAGTCACTCCAGACGCAGATCTGGCTCCAGGAGCAGGAGGAGGTCCAAGAGCCCCAGGAGGAGGAAGTCTCACTCCAGGGACCGCGGTAGACGCTCCAGGTCCAGGTGAGGACGGGTGAAAGCATCTCAAGCTTTTCAGTCAAGTGAAATCTCTGACTGTCGTCGACTGGGGTTGACTGGATCTTTGTTTGTTTCTGATGTAGAGATCGGAGGAAGGATGACAAGAACAGAAAACGTTCAAAGACTCCACCCAAGAGCTACAGCAGCGCCAGACGCTCTCGCAGCTCCAGCCGGTGAGTGTCAGGAAACACCTCCAATCACAAATCAGCTCCAACTCATAATCGTGAAGCCTGGTCACACAAGAGAAATCCATGTCAACCCAAGGAAATGAATTGCCTTTGTCTGATTTATTTGATGTTTTAACACAGAAACTGCATAATTTGACTTTTTTTTTTTTTTTTTTTTTAATGCATCTTGGAAGAATATTACAATTGATCCTATTTCAAAGATTGTGTATGTCTATATATTGTTAAATCACTGCATACAATTCATTTAAATTGATACTTTTGAGTTTTCCATGAATATGGCATAAAATTATACAAAGTTTAACAAATACATTTTTTACTTTTTATATTTTCCCAAATTCTGTGATTTCAGTTTTAATTAATTTTTTCCCACTTTTGGTTTGCATTTTAATTGTTTTAATAACGTTAACTATTTAATAAGTTGATGAGCGCTATAAAATATTTTATCTTAAGTGAGTTTTAATTTTAAGATTTATGATTTAATACAATTTAATAAAAAAATTAATGTTTCTAATATAAAATATATATATATATATATATATACATTTTATTATTTTGGCTCCAGAGGTTTACTGTTGAAATAAAAACATGAATAAAAAATCCTCAGCATTTTATTATTATCGTTACTCTTTAAGTACATTCTACTGCATAAAACTTGAAATGGTCAAATATGACGACCTTTGAGTTTCAGACTTAATATTTCAGACGAATAATCTGTTAAACCCCAGAGTCTTGTCCTGAAAGTTTGTCATTCCAGCCTTGGGTTTTCATCTTTAAAAGCACAATGATTAAATGTGGAAGTAAATGACCGTGGTTTAGATCAGATGGAAACGAATGTGTCTTCCTGCAGCAAACGGCACAGGAGAAGTCGCAGTGCATCTCGATCACCGAAGAAGTCACGATCTCCCAAGAGGAAACTTTCCCGCTCACCGTCTCCTCGCAGGTAACACACACACACACACACACACACACACGATCACGCCTCCTTCCTCAGACCCGCTTTAACCTGGAAACACTCTCTCTCAGACACAAGAAAGAGAAAAAGAAAGACAAAGACCGTGAGCGAGACCGGAAGGATGACTGGGACAGAAATCGGGACAAAAGAGAACGTTCCGACACCAAGAAGAGCAAAGACAAGGACCGAGACAGAGACAGGAAGTCCGACAGCGAGAAGGGAGATGTGAAGGTACCTCTGTCTATCCAGTCAACAGCTGCGCTTCACCTTCCAGTCCGGCTTCTGAGTCCTGTCTCTGTTCAGCAGGTGACCAGGGACTACGACGAGGAGGAGCAGGGCTACGACAGCGAGCACGAGAGGACCTCCAACGCCGTCTCGTCGTCGCACGCTAAAGAGCTCCGAGCGGACAGCGCAGGCCGCGGAGAGTCAGACGGACACAGTGAAGACCAGCGAGACGAAGACATGGACATGAGCGACTGAAGCAGATCATTCCTTTGAGTTTTACAACCACATGCTCCGAATCTGCTGTGTGTTCTAGAGCGGTTTCTTCTCTCGTGGAACGATCTTATACTGTATATTTAGTGTAGGCTATGTCTGTTAGCAGTTTCTATTTAAAGCAATCACCCTCTAATTAAAAGTGCTTGGATAACATTGTCAAGCCTTGTTTTGTTTTTTTGTTTTTTATGGAATTGCATTTGTTTTTCATAGTTAGCCTGAGTTGGTTTGTCATTTTAAACTCGTTTGTGGAATTTCGCGTAAACTGAAGAACTTTTTTCTCGCGGGTCACTCACAGTGTGTTTTTCTGTAGTGCACTCGCAAGACTAGTTTGCAAAGAAAATGACTTCTGTGTACTGTTTGCGATGTTATGAATTTAAAATAAAACTTCGTATAAATTCTAGTCTGTTTGTTCCTTCAAAACCAAGGAGCATTCGTCCAAGTGTCTGTTTTCAGTTTGTAGAGCTATAGATCATTTAATAACATTTTTGCGGTAATTGAATGCAAATATTATAAACTGTATCAATTATTAAGCCAGTTTTTCGTCGTCATCCTTCGAATATCATACATATTCTAATAAAGACAACTGGACCCAAACAAAGAAACTGATATGTGGACATTTTAATTACAATTCGTCATGTAAAAGTGCAGCAGGTTCATACAAGGTTCCTGCTGTACATCCGGGAGCTCAATGCATCATGGGAGAAAATCTGAAGAGTACTGAAGGCAGAAAGCAACTCTAAAGACGGCATCAAACACAGGAAAAAGAAGCTGGTAACAAAAATAAAAAAGGAATACAGCAAGTTTCCACACTAGCCAGTAGTGCGTCACAGAGCGTTGCAGCTGGTTTCCATTCGGAGAAGAAAAACGAAACACAAGGGACATTAAAAGAGGAAACTGTCCAACGGGATATTGCTGGTGCAAACGTGACACAAGCTCCACACGTCTCTGGAACATTTTACATCATCTCAATAAACATACTCGTCAGTTATACTACATTGGAAAACATATTTAAATTTGAATCTATTTACATTCATCTATCAAGGTTAAAATAAAGAGAGAGTCCCGTCCATCGCAACATTTCTGCTACATTCACATCCGGTCCTGTACGATCCATAAACGCTAGGATGAAAGCAAATGATCCGAACAAACATACACTGAAGGGCCAAGTGAAAAAGCCCGTTTCCCATAATGCAGCAAGCAAAAGATCTGGAGGAGGAAGTGGTATTTACACTAAGAAATGTACATATACATTGCTTTCTGTGATGGGTTTCAAATCATACACAGACGCCAAGTTTACACGCTTCCTTTAAGTGAAGTATACAAGTTTGTAACAAAGATATAAATGAAAACGTGGCTTGTGTAATAATTTATAATGCCGTATTTCCTGCCAGTTACACAGAGGGGATGTGAAGCGACGCGCTCCGTGTTTCTGGTGAGGAGCTCGGTCCAAAGCTCCATCATGTAGTGATGCACGATCCCTTAGTGTCCACATGACATCTAGTGTGTCCTCTCCACCTGCGAGGTCTGGAGGGAGATGAAGGGGGACGCGGGACGCTCAGAGGTCTGGGAAGCGGCTGGGATCCTCCTTGTAGTCGTTGGGAATCGTAAAAATGGAGTTGTCGAACTCGTCGTAACGGAACTCCTGAAAGGTCACGGTGGCAGTGATGGTGGGGAAAACAGGGATGTCTGGAAGAGAAGCACATCATCATCAGAACATACAGCATGGAGATTCTAATGCACCCAGCTTCCAAATGAATCAATATTCATTTTATGGCCAAATGTGCCATCACTGCATTAAATCATCTTCACAATATTTTACAAAATCCTGAAGAACCAAACAAGCACTTCAGGCAACATCAACTATACTAAAACTAATCAAACTGACGTGTATTTTTACAGGTTATTAGTTTGCAGTGTATTTTTACAGTTTATTAGATTTCGATGTATTTTTTTACAGTTTATTAGTTACGATGTATTTTTACAGTTTATTAGTTTACAATGTATTTTTACAGTTTATTAGTTTACGATGTATTTTACAGTTTATTAGTTTACAATGTATTTTTTTACAGTTTATTAGTTTACGATGTATTTTTTTAAACAGTTTATTAGTTATGTATTTTTACAGTTTATTAGTTACGATGTATTTTTACAGTTCATTAGTTACGATGTATTTTTACAGTTTATTAGTTTACGATGTATTTTTACAGTTTATTAGTTTACGATGTATTTTACAGTTTATTAGTTTATGATGTATTTTTACAGTTTATTAGTTTACAATGTATTTTTACAGTTGATATTAGTTTACGATGTATTTTTACAGTTTATTAGATTACGATGTATTTTTACTTTTTATTAGTTTGCATTGTATTTTTACAGTTTATTAGTTTACAATGAATTTTTTTTACAGTTTATTAGTTAGGCATTAATCATCGGCCGATATATATCGGTGCACCCCTAATATCAGTCAATGCGTTGTGAATTAACATGAACAGTTATTTTTATTAATATTAACAAAGAATGCTGTCAAAACATAATGCTAATTGTTATTTTATGTTCACTAATGTATTAACTATTGTTTAAGTGCTGAGATTTCTTAAAACAATTTTTTTAGATAAAGTTTCACACTTGTACGTATGACCTTATGATGGACATACAAGAAGATATTTTGAAGATTGCTGGTAATCAAACAGTTAGTGGTTCCCACTGACTTCCATATTAGGAAAAAAATACTATGTAAGTCAATGGGAACCACCAACTGTTTGATTACCAGCAATCTTCAAAATATCTTCTTTTATGTTCAACATAAGAAAGAAACGCATACAGGTTTGGAACGACATGACGGTGAGTAAATGATGACAATTTTCATTTTTGGCTGAACTATCCCTTTAAAACTAGTCAGTGATTGCAGTAATTCCCACAACATTAAAGGGATCATTCTGAAAGTGTGTCTGTTTACCTAGTTTGACAGGAAATCCAGGCGGAAGTTTCATCTGAACAAATTCTCTGAGTTTGTTGAAGTGCTTGAAGGGTGCGATGACCTCCAAAACATTTAACAGCCTGTAAAACAAGTGAGACGAGCTGCGATCAGTATCAGACCCCACACAGACGTGGACTGGAGTCTGCTGGACGCGGGACACTTACGACTCGATGCCCAGAGGGAAGTCCTGACTCATGGCTACGGTTGCTTTGAAGTTCTTCTTGTTCTCTTTGCACACGAGCTCTCGGCCCAGATGAGGAGCCCTAGAAGAGAGCAGACACAGGACATGAGCCTCCAGACGCTCCCCTCACCATGTGTTTGAGTGGGATGGAGTCTGACGTACTTTCCCGTCTCAGCGGTGATGTACTCCTCCCAGGAGATCGTGTTCGGAGACGGAGCGGTCAGCGACTGACGCCTCACCGGCTGAGAGAGCAGACACACAGAGGTTCAGATATACACAATTCATCCATGAACTATATTTAATGTTCTCAGTAACCTACAGTCACAACACCATCACAGCGTTACCAGAATCAGGTTTCTGCAGGGTTTAATTGACACTACATTTCTTGAGTTCTTGAGGCCTTAAAGGGATAGTGCACCCAAATATGAAAATTATGTACTGACCTAGGATGGCTTGAGAGTGAGTAAATCATGGGGTAATTTTGTGTGTGTGTGTGTGTGTGTGTGTGTGAACTTTGGCTTTAATTTGTGGACGGGTGAATTAAGAAACCCTGCAGAAGCGAACTGACCTCAAAGCTCTGCTCGATGATACTCCCTCCTTTGCTGAAGCTCTCCATGATGGCCTTGTTCCTCAGGATGTCCTCCTCGCTCAGGTGCTCGCGTCTCTTCCTGGACTCCAGAACCAGGCCGTTCACCATGTAGAAATCCGCCAGGAAATTCCCCACTCGCTCCTGCGGGAACGTCAACGAGAGCCTCAGGAAGCTTCCAGACGACTCCGAGAGAACATATTCCTCACACTCAATCTGGTACTTTCATTAACAGCTCATATTTCCCATCTTAAATGGACATTTTGACGTTTAAGAGCAACTTTTTTTTAGACATCTGTTTAATCTTTAATGCCAAATTCTCACATTTAATCAAGTTCAATTGCAATAATAAGACAACATAGAGCTGGTACAACCAAATTAAATCAGTATCAACACAATCCGTCTTTTCACTGCAGAACTGGCACAGAAGCTGCATTTACACTGCAATTACAACTACATAAACAATGCTATAGATTAAGGTTTTAAAAATACTGATACTGAAATTTATTTGTAATAATTAAATATTTTAATAACTCATTTTGTAAAATATTATTAATATTGAATTTTTTTTTCAATAAACACTTTAAATACAAAACTGAAATCGAGAAGTTGGCAGCAGGTCACTGTCTTAATAAGTGAGTCGTTGAATCATTCACTCAACCAATTCATTCAAAACAGCTGATTCATTCTGAAACAAAGTGACTCTCTTTAAATGAAGCTTTTCATCACAGAGTGTTCACATCATCACGTGTCGCTCGTAGAGCAATTTTCAAAATAGTGAAACAACAGACAATACTGCGTCAGAAAGGCAGTTAAAATGACCCAAAAATTCTAAATATGGGGCACCTGTATGAGTTTGATTCATA
>NC_081792.1:29442580-29470080 GCF_963082965.1 Carassius carassius
TACTGTGATTGGTTCTGTTAAAAGTAAAGTCTGTGATGGTCACTCAACGCGGCTCATTCCTCTGAATGAAACACATTGGAGGAAACTGGGGAAAAGTACTGAAATACCATCTAAATACTGAATATTATCAAAAGTACTGAAATACCATCAAAATACTGAAATATTATCAAAAGTACTGAAATACCATCAAAATACTGAATATTATAAAAAGTACTGAAATACCATCAAAATACTGAAATATTATCAAAAGTACTGAAATACCATCAAAATTCTGAAATATTATCAAAATACTGAAATATTATCAAAAGTACTGAAATACCATCAAAATTCTGAAATATTATCAAAATACTGAAATATTATCAAAAGTACTGAAATACCATCAAAATACTGAAATATTATAAAAAGTACTGAGATACCATCAAAATACTGAAATATTATCAAAAGTACTGAAATACCATCAAAGTACTGAAATATTATCAAAATACTGAAATATTATAAAAAGTACTGAAATACCATCAAAATACTGAAATATTATAAAAAGTACTGAAATACCATCATAAGTACTGAAATAGTATCAAAAGAAATAGTATTCAAATGATTTAAGTAATATCAACAGTATTACAGTATAAAAAGTAAATTCTGTCAAAAGTCATTAAAATAGTATAAAAAGTACTTAAATAGTATCAAAATAACTGAAATATAAAAGTAACTGAAATAGTATGAAAAGTACTAAAAAATTATTAAAAGTACTGAAATATTTTTCAAGTTTACTGAAATACTATCAAAATCGAATAAATGGTATTAAACATATTGAAATAGTATTAAAAGTAATGTAAGAGTATCATAAGTATTTAAATAATATAAAAATACTGACATTTGTGACCTGAATAAATGATCTCTCCAGTAATGTGTGGTTTGTTCGGAGGACAATATTTGTCTGAGATACAACTATTTGAAAATCTGGAATCTGAGGGAGCAAAAAAATCTAAATATTGAGAAAATCATCTTTAAAGTTGTTCAAATGAAGTTCTTAGCAATACATATTACTAATCAAAAATGAAGTTTTGATATCTTTACGGTAGGAGATTTACTAAATATCTTCATGAACATGATCTTTACTTAATATCCTAATGATTTTTGGCATAAAATAAAAATGTATAATTTTGACTCATACAATGTATTGTTGTCTATTTCTACAAATATACCTGTGACTGCTTCTGTGATACAGGGACACAGATTAAAATACTGAAATGGTATCAAATGAAATCAAATCTATTGATTACTCTAAGGTTGATTAGATAAACAGACAGTATTTAGTATTCTCTCAAACTCTTCTAAATTCAATGCAGCTCAAGGACAGACTTGTTTTATCCATTATAACTTAATAAACATCTCATAAAACAAATTTGTAGAGTTCAGACCTTCATTATTTTATTATGATGACCTCTGATGTCATCGGTCAAAGGTCACAACCCAATTCTGAACGTCTCGCTGCTCTCGGTTGATGGAGATCAAATCTAATGGCAGTGATTCGTATGCAGCGTCTCCTTTATGTGTTATCATCATCATTATCATCATCACTGAGAAATTAATAACTTCATTCCACAACATACTAAGCCCTTAATATTATGCAAATTATGTTTCTTTCTTAAATGCCTCACAACATGTGAGATGCAGTAGAAGCGGTCTTAGGTGAGTCAGTAACAGCTGATCAGCAGCTGGCCGCTTCTGAAATAAAACCGATTATCGGTCGATCTCTAAATCAAAGAGGTTTCACAGATGTCAGTGTGTGCAGGTTTCACTCTGTTTTTCATTTCTATCAGACACACTCCGATTCCTGTGTAAAGTTCATTAGCTGAACGAGCTCTTCATTAACACAGACTGAGCATCGTTATGAGCTGATGAACACACATTAATGCTCACAGGACTTTCAGTGTACTAGCGCTGCTGATGCAACGTAATCCAGAGAGAGATTTAATCTGACAGACACTCGTTTCATCTGGACTCCTGCTGTCCTTAATGAAGGAGATCAGAGCGGGGACACACACACATGGCCAGACCACACAGACACACTAACATACACACACACGCAGACGCACACACACAAACTCACACTCACACACATACACATACACACACACACACACACACACACACACACACACACACACACACATGGCCAGACCACACACACACGCAGACGCACACACACAAACTCACACACATACACACACACACACACACACACACACTCACACACACTTATTTCTATAGCGCTTTTTTTTGTAGGGAAAAATCAATTAAAGACATAATCAAACAGACGATGAACTATTAACAGCAATTATATTATCGGATGCATTCAAATTTACAGCAAACTTCGGTTGTTCTGTATGTTGTGAGAACACACCACCATATGCAAACCTTAGCAATAAATAACAATGATTTAACCAGAACACAGTGGGGTGTGCTTTTACAATAATCAGTCCCTGGAACATTCAACGTTATTGAACCAATTATTGTGCAGAACGAGTAAATGGTGTTGGGAATTAAAGTGCTTGCAGGATCCTTTAGTTAAATGTATAATACGAATAAAATGTATTTTTATAAAAATACCATATACATATATATACATAAATACAAATATAATATAAAAATATTCACAAACACTATAAGAGTATATGGATGCCGTACTCATCTGTCGGTCTCCGTAGCTGATGGCCTCGGCGAGTGGACTCCATCCCTGAGCGTTTTTCACCTTCACTGGTGCATTATGGGCCAGCAGCAGATGGGCACACTCTGAGGAGAGCAGATCAAGCTTCGTTACAGTCCTGAACGTTCACATGTTAGTAAAAGTCAAAGTGACGTGTTGACACGTGTGGTGTCGCTTACACTGAATTAGTGCTCTGCATTTCACCCACACACACACACACACAGCGAGAGAGAAACACCCAGTCAAGCATTCAGGTGTATCAGAAGCGGGCGACTCACCTTTATGACCCATCATAACGGCCAGATGAAGGGGGGTGTTTCCTGTAAAACAGACGATGCCGAGTCATTTACAACCAGGACAAACCTTGTTTGAATTTATTATTGTTAAATATGTCTGTATAGCTTTTATTTCAGTTCAGTTAATCCCAATCAGGAATGCTCTGTCATGCACGTGTAGAGAAGCAGAGTGATGCAAGAGCATGAAAACAGGTAACACAGGTTAGAGAATCAAACCGGCTCATTGAGACTGATTCATAATCCATCATACAGAGAAAACACTAAACTAATGCATTAAACTAGCTTTAGTGTTGTCTGTCACATTCTACGTGAATAGAATAAAATCATTATGTTCTGAACGGTTGAAGTTCTAGATCATTGTTATTGATTATTATGATGATCACCACATTTTTTGAGGCATTAAGGTTCTAGACCAGCATGTTCTGGATTATTATGGCTCTGAATAGTACAGTTCTAGATCGCTGTGGGTTATTGTGATTCTTATTAAGGCTCTAGATCAGCATGGTTCTGGATTGCTATGACTCTGAATAGTAACTATTTGAAATCAACACGGTTAACAATGATTAACATTATAGTTCCTTCTTTTTTTGATCGTCTTTGAATAATAACAGTTCTAGATCATCATGACTCTGGATTAATATGGTGATTAATAATTGATTACCACATTCAGTCATTTAGGTTCTAGATCAGAATATTCTGGATTAGTATGATTCTCAATTACTACACTTTTTAATTATTAAGGTTCTAGCTCAGCATGATTCTGGATTATTATGATTCTTGATCACCATGTTTTGAGACATTATGATTCTAGATCAGCTCTGTACTACTACTAATATCTACTAATAATAACAGTTGTAGATCACTGTGGTTCTAGACGAGCATGTTTCTGTATAACGTTATCTAAATCTCGGTTCTAGATGATAATTGTTCTGGATTGTTGTGATTATCAATGAGCATGTTTTGAGTCATTACGGTTCTAGATCAGCTCTGAATACTAATAATAAAAGCTGTAGATCACTGTGGTTCTAGACGAGCATGTTTCTGTATAACGTTATCTAAATCACGGTTCTAGATGATAATTGTTCTGGATTGTTGTGATTATCAATGAGCATGTTTTGAGTCATTACGGTTCTAGATCAGCTCTGAATACTAATAATAACAGCTGTAGATCACTGTGGTTCTAGACGAGCATGTTTCTGTATAATCTAAATACAACCCGAATTCCAGAAAAGTTGGGACGTTTTTTAAATTTTAATAAAATGAAAACTAAAAGACTTTCAAATCACATGAGCCAATATTTTATTCACAATAGAACATAGATAACATAGCAAATGTTTAAACTGAGAAAGTTTACAATTTTATGCACAAAATGAGCTCATTTCAATTTTGATTTCTGCTACAGGTCTCAAAATAGTTGGGACGGGGCATGTTTACCATGGTGTAGCATCTCCTTTTCTTTTCAAAACAGTTTGAAGACGTCTGGGCATTGAGGCTATGAGTTGCTGGAGTTTTGCTGTTGGAATTTGGTCCCATTCTTGCCTTATATAGATTTCCAGCTGCTGAAGAGTTCGTGGTCGTCTTTGACGTATTTTTCGTTTAATGATGCGCCAAATGTTCTCTATAGTTGAAAGATCTGGACTGCAGGCAGGCCAGGTTAGCACCCGGACTCTTCTACGACGAAGCCATGCTGTTGTTATAACTGCAGTATGTGGTTTTGCATTGTCCTGCTGAAATAAACAAGGCCTTCCCTGAAATAGACGTTGTTTGGAGGGAAGCATATGTTGCTCTAAAACCTTTATATACCTTTCAGCATTCACAGAGCCTTCCAAAACATGCAAGCTGCCCATACCGTATGCACTTATGCACCCCCATACCATCAGAGATGCTGGCTTTTGAACTGAACGCTGATAACATGCTGGAAGGTCTCCCTCCTCTTTAGCCCGGAGGACACGGCGTCCGTGATTTCCAACAAGAATGTCAAATTTGGACTCGTCTGACCATAAAACACTATTCCACTTTGAAATAGTCCATTTTAAATGAGCCTTGGCCCACAGGACACGACGGCGCTTCTGGACCATGTTCACATATGGCTTCCTTTTTGCATGATAGAGCTTTAGTTGGCATCTGCTGATGGCACGGCAGATTGTGTTTACCGACAGTGGTTTCTGAAAGTATTCCTGGGCCCATTTAGTAATGTCATTGACACAATCATGCCGATGAGTGATGCAGTGTCGTCTGAGAGCCCGAAGACCACGGGCATCCAATAAAGTTCTCCGGCCTTGTCCCTTACGCACAGAGATTTCTCCAGTTTCTCTGAATCTTTGGATGATGTTATGCACTGTAGATGATGAGATTTGCAAAGCCTTTGCAATTTGACGTTGAGGAACATTGTTTTTAAAGTTTTCCACAATTTTTTTACGCAGTCTTTCACAGATTGGAGAGCCTCTGCCCATCTTTACTTCTGAGAGACTCTGCTTCTCTAAGACAAAGCTTTTATAGCTAATCATGTTACAGACCTGATATCAATTAACTTAATTAATCACTAGATGTTCTCCCAGCTGAATCTTTTCAAAACTGCTTGCTTTTTTAGCCATTTGTTGCCCCCGTGCCAACTTTTTTGAGACCTGTAGCAGGCATTAAATTTTAAATGAGCTAATTAAGTGGATAAAAGTGTAAACTTTCTCAGTTTAAACATTTGCTATGTTATCTATGTTCTATTGTGAATAAAATATTGGCTCATGTGATTTGAAATTCCTTTAGTTTTCATTTTATTAAAAGTTAAAAAACGTCCCAACTTTTCCGGAATTCAGGTTGTAATAACATTCTAGATGAAAATTGTTCTGGATTGTTGTGATTATCAATCAGCATGTTTTGAGTCATTACGGTTCTAGATCAGCTCTGAATACTAATAATAACAGCTGTAGATCACTATGGTTCTAGATTAGCATGTTTCGGTATAATCTAAATAATAACGGATCTACATGATAATTGTTCTGGATTGTTGTGATCGTCGATCAGCATGTTTTGAGTAATTATGGTTCTAGATAAGCTGTAAATGATAATAATTATAACAGTTGTAGAACACTGTGGTTCTAGCCGAGCATGTTTCTGTATAATCTAAATAATAACGGTTCTACATGATAATTTTTCTGGATTGTTGTGATTATCAATCAGCATGTTTTGAGTCATTGCGGTTCTAGATCAGCTCTGAATACTAATAATAACAGCTGTAGATCACTGTGGTTCTAGACGAGCTGTGGTTTTGGATTGTTGTGATCGTCGATCAGCATGTTTTGAGTCATTATGGTTCTAGATAAGCTGTAAATGATAATAATTATAACAGTTGTAGAACACTGTGGTTCTAGCCGAGCATGTTTCTGTATAATCTAAATAATAACGGTAATAATAATAATAATAATTATAATTGTTCTGGATTGTTGTGATTATCAATGAGCATGTTTTGAGTCATTGCGGTTCTAGATCAGCTCTGAATACTAATAATAACAGCTGTAGATCACTGTGGTTCTAGACGAGCATGTTTCTGTATAATCTAAATAATAACGTTCTAGAAGAAAATTGTTCTGGATTGTTATAATTATCAATCAGCATGTTTTGAGTCATTACGGTTCTAGATCAGCTCTGAATACTAATAATAACAGCTGTAGATCACTATGGTTCTAGATTAGCATGCTTCGGTATAATCTAAATAATAACGGATCTACATGATAATTGTTCTGGATTGTTGTGATCGTCGATCAGCATGTTTTGAGTCATTATGGTTCTAGATAAGCTGTAAATGATAATAATTATAACAGTTGTAGAACACAGTGGTTCTAGCCGAGCATGTTTCTGTATAACGTTATCTAAATCACGGTTCTAGATTATAATTGTTCTGGATTGTTGTGATTATCAATGAGCATGTTTTGAGTCATTACGGTTCTAGATCAGCTCTGAATACTAATAATAACAGCTGTAGATCACTGTGGTTCTAGATGAGCATGTTTCTGTATAATCTAAATAATAACATTCTAGATGAAAATTGTTCTGGATTGTTGTGATTATCAATCAGCATGTTTTGAGTCATTACGGTTCTAGATCAGCTCTGAATACTAATAATAACAGCTGTAGATCACTGTGGTTCTAGATGAGCATGTTTCTGTATAATCTAAATAATAACATTCTAGATGAAAATTGTTCTGGATTGTTGTGATTATCAATCAGCATGTTTTGAGTCATTACGGTTCTAGATCAGCTCTGAATACTAATAATAACAGCTGTAGATCACTATGGTTCTAGATTAGCATGCTTCGGTATAATCTAAATAATAACGGATCTACATGATAATTGTTCTGGATTGTTGTGATCGTCGATCAGCATGTTTTGAGTCATTATGGTTCTAGATAAGCTGTAAATGATAATAATTATAACAGTTGTAGAACACTGTGGTTCTAGCCGAGCATGTTTCTGTATAACGTTATCTAAATCACGGTTCTAGATTATAATTGTTCTGGATTGTTGTGATTATCAATGAGCATGTTTTGAGTCATTGCGGTTCTAGATCAGCTCTGAATACTAATAATAACAGCTGTAGATCACTGTGGTTCTAGACGAGCATGTTTCTGTATAATCTAAATAATAACGTTCTAGAAGAAAATTGTTCTGGATTGTTATAATTATCAATCAGCATGTTTTGAGTCATTACGGTTCTAGATCAGCTCTGAATACTAATAATAACAGCTTTAGATCACTGTGGTTCTAGACGAGCATGTTTCTGTATAATCTAAATAATAACGTTCTAGAAGAAAATTGTTCTGGATTGTTATAATTATCAATCAGCATGTTTTGAGTCATTACGGTTCTAGATCAGCTCTGAATACTAATAATAACAGCTGTAGATCACTATGGTTCTAGATTAGCATGTTTCGGTATAATCTAAATAATAACGGATCTACATGATAATTGTTCTGGATTGTTGTGATCGTCGATCAGCATGTTTTGAGTCATTATGGTTCTAGATAAGCTGTAAATGATAATAATTATAACAGTTGTAGAACACTGTGGTTCTAGCCGAGCATGTTTCTGTATAATCTAAATAATAACGGTTCTACATGATAATTTTTCTGGATTGTTGTGATTCTCAATCAGCATGTTTTGAGTCATTACGGTTCTAGATCAGCTCTGAATACTAATAATAACAGCTGTAGATCACTGTGGTTCTAGACGAGCATGTTTCTGTATAATCTAAATAATAACGGATCTACATGATAATTTTTCTGGATTGTTGTGATTCTCAATCAGCATGTTTTGAGTAATTATGGTTCTAGATCAGCTCTGAATACTATTAATAACAGTTGTAGATCACCGTGGTTCTAGACGAGAATGTTTCTGTATAATCTAAATAATAACAGTTCTAGATTGTTCTGGATTGTTGTGATTGTCGATCAGCATGTTTTGAGTCACTCTGGTTCTAGATCAGCTCTGAATGATGTCAGATCGCTCTCACCGTGCACGTCTTTCTGCGCGATGTTCTGTGTCCGGATGAGCGAGGACAGCCTCCGCACGTCCCCGCGGAACACGCACTCATGCACGGGGTACGCGCCGTCAGTGTCGCCGTGGTTCTGGTTCTGCTGCGAGCTGGAGCGGAGGATCTTGTGGTTTCCGCCGCTGAGGATCTTGCTGCTCCGGTGGGCTTTGATCCCGGTGGCCGCTGGCTCCTCGTCCGGTTCCAGCAGATCCAAACCCGCCTTGCGCTCTTTGCGCACCGAGCGGATCTTCTCTCCCGTCATATTTACACAGATGAACGGTGGACAGCAGCCGCCCGCAGAACATGAACACTGTCCGGTGACTCAACGGAGACGGACGGGAATGAAACACACACCGGAGCGACGCATCGAACGGTAAACAAACGACACACACTCACACACCCTTTGAGGAAGAGCCATCTGCCATATTCCGCTCGCACTCTCGCGAGAATCACGGGCGGGTTTAATGAACACAGCTCGGAGTCTCGCGAGAACGAGGGGACACCCTCATGCATCGAAACGATCCTCTCTACTCTCGCGAGAATGGCGTGCGGGGAGATTAGAGAGATTGGTTAGTCTCGCGAGAGTAAGCAAATATGCCTGGCAAGCCTTCGTTTGTTCAGCCTACGCAAACTTACTGAGATTTTTGGCCCTTTTTTAAAAAACCTATTATCTATTATCAATTTATCTATTATCTATTATTTATTATAAAAAAGAAAATCAATGTAGTGAAGATTTATTTTTGCCATTTTTGCCTTTATTCAGACAGACATATATTACATGTTATTATTATATCAGTATATTTTATTTATTATATATTATTATAATATCATTATATGATTATTTTTATGTGATATGTATTATATCAGTATAAAATCAGTATATTTAGAATTTATTTTTGGCATATTTGCCATTATGTAGGTTTTTTTAAGTTACTATATTATTTATTATTAGTATAAATACTGCACAATAAAATCCGTATATTGCAGATTTATTTTTCCTGTGTTGTTAGGACTCACATGCACCAGACACAAGTCCACTGTAAAGGTAGAAAAATCCTAAATAAAATATTTAAAAGAAAGAAATTCCTATGAATACATGACATGACCTCTAGCCTCTTGATAAATGAATAAAAGCTGAAAGTGCAGTCAGGTTGCTGTGTGCCAGCGTTTGACCCGTGAGTGACCGCCGCAGCAGTGAGTTCAGATCATTTCAGTGCAGCGGTCAAACACTGGAGCTGTCCTCTGTCCTCTTCATCTTCAGCACACACACACTGATAAACTGAGTCAGACTCACATCCAATGGAGGCTTGAACTCACTCAGCTGATGATGACATCTGATAATAAGTAAGTGATGTTTATTTCATATTGAACGTGTTCTCAATGCTGGTGATGGTTTGAGATAACAGATTCTACGTGTGTGTGTGTGTGTGTTTAGTCATTAGACGTCATTAATTCAGTTCTAAACCTGGATCCCTGAACAATGAAAGCACAGACGCTTTGATAAAGTTACTGTTTAGTCTCATTCACATTTATGGCATACTCTTATTTTTATATTTTCTGCTACTTTATGTTACAGTTAAGTATTTTTTAAAGCAATTTTGTTGAGCGTTTTCATCACTTTTATTCGTTTTTGTTGTCTATATAGTTTTAATTCATTATTGTTATTTCAGGTTTCAACCTAAACTAAATGACATTGAGAAATGTTGTTGTGGCTACAGTTTTTTTTTTATGTTTTATTTAATTTTATTTTTTGTTTACTTTATTTCCAATAATTAAAATTTTGTTTTAGTTGACTGTAATTGAATACATCTGAGATGAAAATTAAATCTGAAACACCTATTTAGATATTCGCATTCAGTTAAAGTGCAGTTTATACAATTGTTGTCCAAATATTATCTTTGAGAAACATGCTTCATGGCACAGGTTTTTCCGCTGGTTTCTCTATTATGAGAGCCTGTGAATCATGTGTGTGTGTGTGTGTGTGTGTGTGTGTGTGTTTGTGTGTGTGTGTTCATTGTCTTGTGTTACTCCAGCATTCTCTGGCTGTTTTCCTGCACATGCTCAGAAACACTACACATGTTCACAAAAGTCAACTTGTATTGATTTCTGTGTTGTACTAATGTCTGATGATCCATCGTTTAAGCAGATTTAAAGGGACAGTTCACCCAAAAATGAAGATGACTCACACTCGTGTCATTCCAAACCTGTGTCTTTCTGCTTGGTTTCACATGAGACTTTTGGTCACCAGTTCTGGTCCCCATTGTATATTTTGTCTATATAATGGAAGTCAATGGGGACCAGCAACTGTTTGGTTTCCAACATTCTGCAAAATAACTTCCTTTGTGTTCAACACAAGAAAGAAAGTAAATGATGACAGAATTTTCAGTTTTTGGTGAACGGTCCCTTTAACGTCTTTATATGAAGGATGACAAGCCAAAAATACCATTACATTACCCATGGTGCACTGCTTCGAGTACTTGTGAATCTATTAGAATCAACTTTTGAACTATTAAACGATCATGACAAAAGATGAGTACTGGCTGACGGACTTCAGGGAGAAATTATTTGGGTTTTATTGTAATCTGGGGTTTAGAGAAGCTTCTTAGAAAGCCGTGTGTTTGTGCTTCAGATGGCCTCGAGTGAAGCTGATAATTCTCAGTGTGATGAGGAGCCTCAGCCTGGAGACCTGATCGAGATCTTCAGACCAGCCTATCAGCACTGGGCTCTTTACCTGGGAGACGGGTACATCATCAACCTCACACCTGTCGGTCAGTGCTACACACCACATTTAAGACTTGTGCACTTCAACTGTATATAAACTTAACATCCTTAACACAAGCAAACTGATAAACGTTACGTGATGCAATGAAACAGGTCAGCATTTACAACATTCTATGTTTATTAGTCTGTTCATGTTAAAAAGTATTTATAAAACAGAGAGTTCTGCTCCCTGATTCTGATTGGCTGAGCCGCATTCAAAGCGGCTGTGAATTACGCTACAAAGTAACACACCTTTGTTTACTTATGCGTGTTGCTCGGCAACCACTTTGTAGCAACTTTAACTGTTTCCGAGGAGCTACATTGTTTGGTGGAAGAATACTGTTGTTAAAAAAGCAATAAGCCCCGTGAAGCCGTGGTTTACACTGAATTTATATCAGCTAACAGAGTTTTAGTCACTCCGCTTTGTATTGTACCTAACAACGCTCCTTAGCTGTTATAAATTCAGTGTAAACCACGGCTTCATGGGGCTCAGTGATTTAGTTTGATCCAAAACGGATAGATATTTTATATGCAATTCAAATACATCTTAACTAAATGTTTGGTCAGATGAGAGTCAAGCCGCAGCTGTGTCCAGTGTGAAGTCCGTGTTCAGCCGGAAGGCTGTGGTCCGCATGCAGCTCCTGAAGGAGGTCGTGGGAGGAGATTCATACCGGATCAATAATAAATATGATGACAGTCACACGCCACTGGCCGTGTCGGAGATCATTGAGCGAGCGCAGCTTCTCATTGGACAGGAGGTGTCATATGACCTGCTGGGAAGCAACTGTGAGCACTTCGTCACTCTCCTGCGCTACGGGGAGGGAGTCTCTGAGCAGGTCTAGGG
This sequence comes from Carassius carassius, assembly GCF_963082965.1. Taxonomy (NCBI): domain Eukaryota; kingdom Metazoa; phylum Chordata; class Actinopteri; order Cypriniformes; family Cyprinidae; genus Carassius; species Carassius carassius. Next base: position 29,454,715 of record NC_081792.1, read on the forward strand.
CTCTTCTTTTGTCTCTGTGTGCACAACACTAACACTGGATTATTAACACACTTCTTAGGGAGCATCTGCTGTGAATCTGGTGTTCCAACAGTAGTGTACTGTACTGTATATAAAAGACAAATGTTGTTTCGATTAAAAGAGCTGCTGTCTTGAAATGTGAATATTTGAGTTATCTTAAGTTCAATCCAGGAAAGTTATTTTAAAATTAAATTTTAGTTTGTGACAGCTAATTTACTTTTACCATCTGATATTGAGATATATGAACCTACATTTGTGAGATATAAACATAGAATTGAGTTATAAACTGCAATTATAAGAATAAACAAAGTAAATATTTCAACAGTCAGAATTGTGTTATAAACTTAAGAATTGTGTTATAAACTTAAGAATGGTGTTATAAACTTATTATTGTGTTATAAACTTAAAACTGTGAGATATAAACGTAGAATTGTGTTATAAACATAGAACTGTGAGATATAAACGTAGAATTTTGAGAAATAAACTTAGAATTTTGTTATAAACTTAGAATTGTGTTATTTAAATATTATTAAAATGTTATAAACTTATAATTGTGAGATATAAACTTAGAATTGTGTTATAAACTTAGAATTGTGTTATAAACTTAGAATTGTGTTATAAACTTAGAATTGTGAGATATAAACTTAGAATTGTGTAATAAACTTAGAATTGTGAGATGTAAACTTACAATTTTGTTATAAACTTAGAATTATGAGATATAAACGTAGAATTGTGAGATATAAAACTTAAAATTAAGATATAAATGTAGAATTGTGATATAAACGTAGAATTGTGAGATATAAACGTAGAATTGCGAGATATAAACGTAGAATTGATATATAAACATAGAATTGTGAGATATAAACTTAGAATTGTGAGATATAAATGTAGAATTGTGAGATATAAACGTAGAATTGTGAGATATAAAAACTTAAAATTGAGATATAAACGTAGAATTGTGATATAAATGTAGAATTGTGAGATATAAAAACTTAAAATTGAGATATAAACGTAGAATTGTGATATAAAAGTAGAATTGTGAGATATAAACATAGAATTGATATATAAATGTAGAATTGTGTTATAAACCTAGAATTGTGTTATTTAAATATTATTAAAATGTTATAAACTTATAATTGTGAGATTTAAACTTAGAATTGTGTTATAAACTTAGAATTGTGAGATATAAACTTAGAATTGTGTTATAAACTTAGAATTGTGTTATAAACTTAGAATTGTGAGATATAAACTTAGAATTGTGTTATAAACGTAGAATTGTGAGATATAAAAACTTAAAATTGAGATATAAATGTAGAATTGTGAGATATAAAAACTTAAAATTGAGATATAAATGTAGAATTGTGATATAAACGTAGAACTGTGAGATATAAACGTAGAATTGTGAGATATAAAAACTTAAAATTGAGATATAAACGTAGAATTGTGTTATAAACATAGAACTGTGAGATATAAACGTAGAATTGTGTTATAAACATAGAACTGTGAGATATAAACGTAGAATTTTGAGAAATAAACTTAGAATTTTGTTATAAACTTAGAATTGTGTTATTTAAATATTATTAAAATGTTATAAACTTATAATTGTGAGATATAAACTTAGAATTGTGTTATAAACTTAGAATTGTGTTATAAACTTAGAATTGTGTTATAAACTTAGAATTGTGAGATATAAACTTAGAATTGTGTAATAAACTTAGAATTGTGAGATGTAAACTTACAATTTTGTTATAAACTTAGAATTATGAGATATAAACGTAGAATTGTGAGATATAAAAACTTAAAATTAAGATATAAATGTAGAATTGTGATATAAACGTAGAATTGTGAGATATAAACGTAGAATTGCGAGATATAAACGTAGAATTGATATATAAACATAGAATTGTGAGATATAAACTTAGAATTGTGAGATATAAATGTAGAATTGTGAGATATAAACGTAGAATTGTGAGATATAAAAACTTAAAATTGAGATATAAACGTAGAATTGTGATATAAATGTAGAATTGTGAGATATAAAAACTTAAAATTGAGATATAAACGTAGAATTGTGATATAAAAGTAGAATTGTGAGATATAAACATAGAATTGATATATAAATGTAGAATTGTGTTATAAACCTATAATTGTGTTATTTAAATATTATTAAAATGTTATAAACTTATAATTGTGAGATTTAAACTTAGAATTGTGTTATAAACTTAGAATTGTGAGATATAAACTTAGAATTGTGTTATAAACGTAGAATTGTGAGATATAAAAACTTAAAATTGAGATATAAACGTAGAATTGTGAGATATAAAAACTTAAAATTGAGATATAAATGTAGAATTGTGATATAAACGTAGAATTGTGAGATATAAACGTAGAATTGATATATAAACATAGAATTGTGAGATATAAACTTAGAATTGTGAGATATAAACGTAGAATTGTGATATAAAAACTTAAAATTGAGATATAAACGTAGAATTGTGATATAAAAGTAGAATTGTGAGATATAAAAACTTAAAATTGAGATATAAATGTAGAATTGTGATATAAACATAGAATTGTGAGATATAAACGTAGAATAGTGAGATATAAAAACTTAAAATTGATATATAAACGTAGAATTGTGATATAAACGTAGAATTGTGAGATATAAATGTAGAATTGTGAGATATAAAAACTTAAAATTGAGATATAAATGTAGAATTGTGATATAAACATAGAATTGTGAGATATAAAAACTTAAAATTGAGATATAAATGTAGAATTGTGATATAAACATAGAATTATGAGATATAAACGTAGAATAGTGAGATATAAAAACTTAAAATTGATATATAAACGTAGAATTGTGATATAAACGTAGAATTGTGAGATATAAATGTAGAATTGTGAGATATAAAAACTTAAAATTGAGATATAAATGTAGAATTGTGATATAAACGTAGAATTGTGAGATATAAACGTAGAATTGATATATAAACATAGAATTGTGAAATATAAACTTAGAATTGTGATATAAACGTAAAATTGTGAGATATAAAAACGTAAAATTGAGATATAAACGTAGAATTGTGATATAAAAGTAGAATTGTGAGATATAAACATAGAATTGATATATAAACGTAGAATTGTGATATATAAACGTAGAATTGTGAGATATAAACATAGAATTGTGAGATATAAATGAAGAATTGTGAGATATAAAAACTTAAAATTGAGATATAAACGTAGAATTGTGATATAAAAGTAGAATTGTGAGATATAAACATAGAATTGATATATAAACATAGAATTGTGATATATAAACGTAGAATTGTGATATATAAACGTAGAATTGTGATATATAAACGTAGAATTGTGAGATATAAACATAGAATTGTGAGATATAAACGTAGAATTGTGAGATATAAAAACTTAAAATTGAGATATAAACGTAGAATTGTGATATAAAAGTAGAATTGTGAGATATAAACATAGAATTGATATATAAACGTAGAATTGTGAGATATAAACATAGAATTGATATATAAACATAGAATTGTGATATATAAACGTAGAATTGTGAGATATAAAAACTTAAAATTGAGATATAAACGTAGAATTGTGATATAAAAGTAGAATTGTGAGATATAAACATAGAATTGATATATAAACGTAGAATTGTTAGTTATAAATGTAGAGTTGAGATATAGACTTAGAATTGTGAGATATAAACTTAGAATTAAGATATAAACAGAATTGTGTGTTATAAATTTAGAATTATGAGATATAAACATATAGTAGAGTAATAACTTGAAATTATAAGGAAAAAATTTTAAAATGTGCACTTATATTTGCAAGATATAAACTTTCAATTGTCGTGGGAAGTCGTGGCCTAATGGTTAGAGAGTCGGACTCCCATTGGAAGGGTTGTGAGTTCGAGTCCCGGGCCGGCAGGAATTGTGGGTGGGGGGAGTGCATGTACAGTTCTCTCTCCACCTTCAATACCACGACTTAGGTGCCCTTGAGCAAGGCATCGAACCCCCAACTGCTCCCCGGGCGCCGCAGCATAAATGGCTGCCCACTGCTCCGGGTGTGTGCTCACAGTGTGTGTGTGTGTGTGTTCACTGCTCTGTGTGTGTGCACTTCGGATGGGTTAAATGCAGAGCACTGATTCTGAGTATGGGTCACCATACTTGGCTGAATCTCACGTCATATCTTGCATGATATAAATTGTAAAATGTAAACTTAGAATTGTGAGATACCAGTCTAGAATTGTGAGTCTAAATTGTGATATCAAAAGTCACAACTACCTGTATTTGATGTTATTTGTTGTTTATCTCATATAGTGTGTGATTTTGTGTTGGCAGGCGTCACGGGCCATAGGCGCCATCAGTTTAGTGACGGCCGCAGCGAGTGCTTTCTCAGTGCTGGGACTGATCAACACACGCTCCAGAAACAGACCCTTCTAGAACCACTCCAGATCCAGCTGAGCTTTTCATTGAGTTTGAATGTCCTCCGTACTCAGGATTCTTTGGCTGAAAAGTTGTGTTAAAATGAAAATGAACCTTTGCTGTGATAACTTGACATAGTATCCAAAGAATGGAAATAAAAACGGTAGTAAACTAGGATTTAGCCTGTAAAAAAATATTTTTTACATTTAATATCAATTATTTTTATTTATAGTTTAAATTATTCCAAAGTGTTTTTTATTAATTTATTGTAAAATTTTAGACCATGTTACTAAGTTGCAATGCAATGTTAATACAATGCAATGCAATTTTGCTGTGATTTTATCTGGAACTCACGTCATAAAATAAAAATGTAGCTTGCCTGAATAAAGTAATTTTGAAAATTTGTATTTTTTTCTAATTATTATTGTTTATTTGTTTTAAAAATAAATTATTTATTGCTGCTTTATAAATATTTTTCTTTTTTATTTATTTCCTTTTTTTCTTTTATTTTATTCAAGTTTAGACTTTTATTTTTGACTAGATAATAATTTTTCCACTATAGAAGCAATCAGAATGTGATTAAAAACACCGTACAGCACATAATAGAAATAATTCTATTTTAATTCTATTTTAATTACAAACTTTACATGTACAAAAAATAACAGGCAGCTGTGTGGAATCAGCGCAAATGCTGATTGGTTGGCTGAAGCTGGACGGAGCAGCTGATTGGTCGGCTGAAGCTGGACGTGTGGAAGATTTTCATTGGTCAATATGTAAACTAATGCAGGCCTAATCAATGTGACTCTAGCCATTTATGTATGAAGTTATTCTACTGTTATAATCATGCATTTGACTGTATGTAGAGGCCTGCCTGAGAATGTGCAGAGAGTGCAGGGGTAAAGTATACTGTATGGTGCAGCTGCACACCCTATTTAGACATTAGACAAAATATATAATGAGACCTCCTTGGTGCAGACATTACCAAAATACTGCATATAGTAAAGTTGAATGTCCTGTTTTGACATAAGACAAACTATATGATTAGGCCTCCTCGTTTCACTTAGAATAAATTCTACATCCTAAAGGCAAGCTGGAAACAGCCATAAAAGGTAAAAGAGTTGATAAACAGAACCATATGTATGAAATGTATTGAGCATAGGCACGCCATCAGAAGCACTGTATAAAATAGAGAACCGACACAGACTCGACAGACTGTTCTGCAGAGCTTTCTCGGTTTTATTTTCTCTTGAGAATAAAATCTTTCTTCTGGAAACAAAACCCCGAGAGTGTGATTCCTCAGATCCATGGCAGACGAAAATACACTACAGACGGAGCAGCTGATTGGTCGGCTGAAGCTGGACGGAGCAGCTGATTGGTCGCTTAGGTGTGACGGAGCAGCTGCTTTATTATATTTTTTCAGCTGGTTTATGGTTTATTGCTTTCAATGCTTAAAATGTAAACAAAAAATTAACTTTTGTCTTTTTAGGATAATTTTAGTACTTTTTATTTTTATATTTTAGTTGAGGTTTAAGTTATTTTGTTGTGTTTTTTATTACATTCTGATTAGTTTTAGAAAATGTCTCATTCAGTTTTAGTAATTAAAGTACTCCAAAATAAAACTGATAATTAAAATAAGTTTAGTTCTAAACTAAAGAATGTTTGCCTTCACAACTAATTACAATAGAAAAAAATTAAGTTTGATAATTTTCAGTTTTATATTTATTTTAATACAAAAACTGTGAACTTTTGTCTTGAAAAATTACAACAATAAATGATTAATGATAAAACAAATTATTAATTATAATAATTATTAAATTATAACAAATTATTAAATTATAATAAGAATAAAATAAATGATAAAAAACAATAAATATATGAAATACAAAAAAAAGAGTAAAATAAATGAGTAGGTTAAAATAAAAATAGTACAAAAACTAATTAAAGAAATAAAGTTTAATAACTAACTAAAATAAATACATATATTTAAATAAATTAAATAATAATTGAAAGATAAAAATAATAATTTTGTAATTAAAAAATTATAATAAAAGATTAAAATAAAATGAATAGACTAAAATAAAAATAAATTACAAAATAAAAATAAGAATACAATAAAATGAATAGCTTAAAATCAATGTATATATTTAAAATAACAAACTGTAATGACTAAAATCAATTAAAATAAATTAAATTAAATATGAAAATTTATACATTAAAAATTTAAATAATATATATATACATTTTCAAATAAATGTTTCAAATTATATTAGAAATTAAAGTTAATAGTAAGTAAATAAATAAATAAAATTAATAGAAGACTGATTAAAATACATTTAAAAGTTAGGTAACTAGAAGCACATAAGTAATACATCTAACAGTACAGTACTACAGGAGTAGAACAACACTTACAGCTACTCTATACTAGATGAACTGTGTTACAGTATTGATTTATTTTCCTGATCTGTGATCTGCATCTCTGCGCTCTGTTAGTTCTGTCTGACGTCATTGCGTCACCACACTCGCAGCACTTTAAAGGGTTAGTTCACCCAGATAGCAAATTTATGTCATTAATAACTCACCCCAATGTTGTTCCAAACCCGTGAGGCCTCCGTTTATCTTCTGAACACAGTTTAAGATATTTTAGGTTTAGTCCGAGAGCTCTCAGTCCCTCCATTGAAGCTGTGTGTACGGTCTACTGTCCATGTCCAGAAAGGTAAGAAAAACATCATCAAAGTAGTCCATGTGACATCAGAGGGTCAGTTAGAATTTACTGAAGCATCGAAAATACATTTTGGTCCAAAAATAGCAAAAACTATGACTTTATTCAGCATTGTCTTCTCTTCCGTGTCTGTTGTGAGAGAGAGTTCAAAACAAAGCAGTTTGTGATATCCGGTTCACGAACGAATCATTCGATGTAACCGGATCTTTTTGAACCAGTTCACCGAATCGAACTGAATCGTTTTAAACGGTTCGCGTCTCCAATACGCATTAATCCACAAATGACTTAAACTGTTAACTTTTTTAATGTGTCTGACACTCCCTCTGAGTTCAAACAAACCAATATCCCGGAGTAATTCATTCACTCAAACAGTACACTGACTGAACTGCTGTGAAGAGAGAACTGAAGATGAACACATTAAAACAAGTGCATGGATTAAATTATATCACGCAATCATCAAATACAGCACTACAAGAGAATCATTCTTCCCACAGTTTGAAGCTTTGAGTCGTTCATTCTTGTCTCTAAATGACTCAGAGAAACTACTCTATATACTTGGAGAGAATGAGACGGCAGTCACAATAGCTGCTAAATATTTATACACCATACGAAAGGGATCTTTTATTGTATTCAACTGTTTTATTTGATATTCTTAATTGTATATAATTACTGTTATTAATATTAGAAATATTATCTGCTGTTGCTATTTTTATTGTATTCTATTTTATTGTAATTATATTTTATTCTGTATCTAAATGCTTTGGCAATACTGTAACTCAAATGTCATGCCAATAAAGCAACTTGAACTTGAGAGAGAGAGAGAGAGAGAGACAGAGACACACACACACACACACAGAGAGAGTGACACAACAGAAAGACACAGAGAGAGAGAGAGACACACACTGTCCAAACTAACTGGACTATGTTCTAGTCCCAGTTAGTTTGGACAGTGTATAATTTCTGAATGAGTTCTAATAGAGCGAGCGTCTGCTCAGTCCTCTCTTGTGTTTCTCTCTTCCTCCTGACAGACAGTGACTCTATCCTCTCTCCAGTCTCTCTCGCTCTTCATCATGTGTGTGTGTGTGTCACGTCCTGCATGTTCAGGCCGCTGGTGATCATGTGATGTGTCCCGTGTCATGGCTGTAGTGATGTCATCAGCGTGTGTGTGTGTGTCAGGATCGTCTTCAGTGTCGTCGATGATGAGCTTCCGGTTGTTCCGCCCATCCCACCCCGCTACCGGCCGGTGTCTGTGCCCGCCGAGTCCTCGCCCTCCAAGGTGCCCGCACACATCATAAATAATCAAAAAAAAAAAATATATATATATATAACATATAAAAAGGGTGATTTACATTTGAAAAACGGTGTGCACCTGGACAGTCCTCCGGCAATCCCCCTGCGACAGCCCACCACTAAAGTGTACTCGCCCCATTACTCTCTGACAGAGCCGCCCGAGAGCCCCCCCACCCTGCCGCCGCGGGAGCCGTTCCGGACCCCAGACGTGTTCTCCAGCTCCCCGGGACACCACTCCGAACCCTGCCAGGCCTTCTTCCCCCGTCGCCGCTGGGGTCATGCAAACACCCACCGGCTCTGGACTGTGACCCCGGGCCACCCGTCCCGCCGCACCACAGCACCTCACACTCACCCATCCCCAAACTCCCACCCAAGACCTACAGGAGAGAGTCGGTGGTCCACAATGAGAACACACACAGTGCTGGACACTAGACGCTCTTAAAGAGACAGCACACCTCAAATCAGGATTCAGTCAGTGTTTCCCTCGAGCCGTTCCAAACCTGCTCCAGTGTCTGTCTTCTGCTGAGCACAGACAGCTGACGGCACCCATACACTCCCATTGGGGTTTTGGACATCAATAGAAACTGCAACTGTTTGGTTACCGACGTTCTTCATAATATTTAGAAAACACTTAAAAGAACAAAACGATAAACATTTTGAATAATGTATGTTACCCAACCATTTTTGGTCCCCATTGACATTCATTGTGTTTTTTTGTCCATATAAATGGAAACCAAAATCATTTGTTACCCACATTCTTCAAAAACATTTAGAAGATACTATTTTGAAGAATGTTGGTGACCAAACAGTTTTGGTTCGGTTATAGTTTATTCAGCGTAATGGAAGTCGCTGGAGACCGTTGATTGACATTCTTCAAAAGCACCTTCTAAATGTTTTGGAAGTTGATGGTACCCATCGACTTCCATTGTATTTTTTCCCATACATTTGAAGTCGATGGCTGCCGCCAGCTGTTTGGTTCTCAACATCTGATCTGTATAAAGATCTGTTTTGTGTTCAAAAGAATAAAGAAACTCATCCAGGTCTGGAACAACTGGAGGGAGGGTAAATAATGGCAGAATTGAACTGCTGATGGATGACTTCAGACTCGTTCGGGAGTTTAAGGTACCTTCGTACTGGAGAAACCCTTAAGAAACACACGCGTGATCGTCTTCTGTGCGTCAGAACTTTTAATTTCTCAATCACTTCTTGTTTTGCCAATAAGTATGTAAAGATGCAACGGTCACTGCCTTAAAACAAGGGAATAAAAGTGTTTGTACCACTGTATGCCGCGAGACGTCTGGGTTTCTGTAGCGCTGTACACGACAGAGACGCAAGAGAACCGATCAGATCAAGAGACCCAACACTGCTCCTCATAAAACTGCTTTAATATCAAACACTGGTATGATCATGAATATGAATCTGACTGGTTGTCTGTTGAAGTGTGAATCCTCTGACCATGACTGTATCAGAGTCAAAGGGGGGTTATTAAACAAATGATACAAGCCCTAGATATTAATAACACATCCAGACACTTCATATTAAACAGAATTTGATTTGTTAGTTGCATGTAATAGATTACATTTCAGTAAGCTACGCGATGGGTTTGTAAAAGGTGTTTTTATGCACATTTGGGCTGAGTTTTCATTTTACAAATGGTTCAGTTTCAGAAATATCTCTTCCATTATGAGCACAGCCTTGGTTTATGCATCAGGAAACGTTTATTATAACATTCCAAACAAAACAAACATCCAATGACTGAGTGTTCCATGAATCTAGAGCTTATAAACACAGAAGCGGTGTGTGATCCCGGAGCAGGAAGCCTTCTTCACTGATGTGTCTGTCCTGAGGGTTGTTCTGCTCCAGGGATGCTCTCCACTAGACTCTGGATGCGAGACAGGATGATCTCGTTGGCGCTGCTGCAGTCTCCAGGCCTGTAGGGGGCGCTGATGGTCAGAGCGTTCGCCACACACAGAACCTCTCCATCTTCAGTCACCGGGACTCGGTTCTTCTCCAGCCACAGACGCACACTCTCCCGCCGAGACTTCAGCTCCTCCGCGCTGAGACTCTGTGCTCGGTCCGGCAGGAAGACGCTCTTCATCTGACGCTCCGTTTCCTCTGTTCCTCTCCTGAGGATCTGGACATCAGTCACCGCGTGACCCAGAATCACCCTCACCGACGGACACTCGTTCTCCTGGACGCTCACCAGCACCACACTGCAGACACACAAGATGATTCACGTCATGTTTTAAAACGCTAATGATTAATAATGATGCAAAACCCCCAAGTGATTCACCTGATTCAAAACCCTAAGTGATTCACCTCATGATTCAAAAGATCCACTTCATGTTTTAAAGCGCAAATGATTAACTTTATAATTCACAATGTTTCAAACCTCTGAATAATTCCTCTAATGACCCATAATGCATCATTTAAGTGCATACTTTCCACCTCATGATTACAAATCCAAACGGTTCCCCTTATGATTCAAATCCCAAACGATTCACTTCAAGATTCATAATTATCCCCAACGCAAATGATTCACCTCGTGACTCAAAAACCCATGTGATTCACCGATTCATTTGAGTGAAAGTGTTTCCAGAAGCCCTCACCTTTAAAATGCATTTACAGGATTATGTTTTACATTAAGTTACAAATATATAACCGTTATAAATCATTAGAACACAATAAAAAGAACCCAAACTGAACGGAGAATCGTGTTGAAATACTTCCGCTGCTTCACTGTTGTTTCTGAGTTGTACCTGGCGGAGACGGGGTCCACGGTGAACACGCGTCCCTCGAAGCGCTGCTGATCTCCCGCCGTGACGCAGACCTCATGATTGACGAACTCGTGCCAGTGTCGAGGACTCCTGGAGCTCCACTGCAGCATCTCCGCGGAACACCGATCACTCGATCACCGCTGGCGCTGATCCATCCGCGTGCGACTTCATCTTCACCCGCGCCGCGCGCAGAACGCGTATGACGTCACTGCCGTAAGCGCTCGTGCGATTGGCTGGCTGGGGTCACAGAGATTTTCTTTTACAATATATTAATATTTTTTTTAAATCACATAGAGAGCGTACGGGATATATATACCACAAAATGAACCTAACAAAGCAAAATAAATTAATTAGAATAAGCGCGCAGTTAGAGATCGGGATAGAGGCATTATGGGAATTGTAGTTTTCAGCATTGCGCAGGCGCGTCGTCCGTTGACAGGCGACTGTTTGTTTCTGTCAGGATTTCTTCATTATGTCGCGGCACGGGCGACACGGAGGCGTTGAGTCTGATTAATCACGGAAATTAAACAAAATCTCCCGTTACATCTCGTGTGAAACGCGGCTGTTATTGTAGAGCTTTGATGTGTTTAGCACGAGCTGCTAACCCAGGCGCGCTAATAATAATCATCCTCTAGTAATGACCCTAACATACTTAGTTTAGATGCAGATTACACGTTGAAGAATTAGTTTGTTGGGTTATAGCTCAGTAGGGCTTTTAAAACAGTTTGCTCTGTATTTTATAAATGAAATGAGCTTTTGATAATTTCAGTCAGTTAAACGTTAAGTGCTTAAAGTGTTTAGTTCAAGTTTATATTTTCGTTAAATTTGGAGGGTTCTAGACTCATCGTTGCTTTTAACGAAAACTATTACAAATCTTATTTAATTAATTTAAATAATGCTGAAATAAAATATAACTGTTAACTTAAACTAAAATAACTAAATAAAATAAATTAAAGCTAGATAGAAATATTAAAGTTAATAATAAATGATACAAGCACATAACAATATTTTTCAAATGAATATTAAAAATAAAAGCTGAAAAAATATATTTATATATATATATATACACTACTGTTAAAAAGTTTGGAATCAGTGAGACTTTTTTTATAAAAAAAAAAATACAGAAAAAAACAGTCATTTTGCAAAATGTTATTACATTATAAAACATCTGTTTTCTGTGTGAATCTGTGTTAAAGTGTAATGTATTTCTATGATGCTCCGCTGTATTTTCAGCATCATTCCTCCAGTCTTCAGTGTCACATGATCTTCAGAAATCAGAATAATATGATTTATTATTAGAATTTTTAATCAAGTTTTTAAGACTTTTTTCAGGGTTCTTTGATGAATAAAAAGTAAAAAAAAAACAGCATTTATTCAAATATAATTATTTTCTAACAATATAAATCTTTGCTATCACTTCTTAACAATTTAACGTTGCTGAATAAAAGTTTCAAAAAAAGAAAGAATAAGAATTTACTGACCCCAAACTTTTGACCGGTAGTGTATATATATAAAAAACAGCAGTAATCTATAATTAAAATCCTGTTTGTGCATCATGTGATATGAGTTGTAGCAGCAGTATAATCTCTTCTGTGCTGAACTGTAGTGAGGTCTGTCTCCTCTCTCAGAGACGAAGGTGTATGTGGGTAACCTGGGCACCGGGGCCGGGAAGGGTGAGCTGGAGCGGGCGTTCAGTTACTACGGGCCGCTGAGGACGCTGTGGATCGCTCGCAACCCGCCGGGATTCGCCTTCATGGAGTTTGAGGATCCCAAAGACGCTGAGGACTCCTGACCTGATGCTGTGATGCTAAGGATTCATCACTCATCACTCGTTCAGTGTGTCTCTGAGCACGCCTCGATACTGTATTCCCACATTACTGGAGTCAAGAACTTTAGGAGTGCAGTGAAAGTCAATCAAATCATTTGGGATATGAGCAGATACCTTAAAATTTAAAGTATCATTTCAGTTATTTAACGTTTCTGTATTCAAAATTGTATAAGCCATGCTTTATTTCAAGCCTTGAGTGACAGATGTTTGGTGACGCTTAATGCTTGATTGCACAGACACTGAATCATCAATGAACTGAATGAGTGAAGTGACTCTGTTATTGTTCTCTTGCATTGTTTGCAAACTATTTCTCCTGGTCTCTGTGTTCAGGGTGATCTGTGGCTCTCGCGTGCGAGTTGAACTCTCCACCGGAATGCCGCGGCGTTCCCGTTACGACGTCCACCGACCCCGCGACCCTTCGACCCCAACGACCGATGCTACGAATGCGGAGAAAAGGGCCACTACGTTTACGACTGCCATCGGTACGGCCGGCGGTGCTGTCTCTGATCAATAACACTGTTCATCTGCTGTCATATTGTTCTCTCTCTCTCTCTCTGACTTCCTGTTTGTTTACTAAAATGTGCGGGTTAACGGGGGGATGTTTTTGTTGTTTTCTGCACTGATGTTTTCTCCAGTGTTCTTTGGGATTTCATGTAATGACTGACCTGGTCAAAACCTTTCAGGTTTCACCGTTTGATTCAGAGAGACACGATCCTTTACGATTTCATGAAGCATCTAGCAAATTCCATATGACCGGGGCACGAGCAGCCACACCCCTTCGCTGAGGCTCCTCCCACTGCTACTTAACTATTCATAGCCCCTCCCCCAACCCAAACCAGATGAGAGATGCAATCCGAGTAAATTCGGCTAGCGATTTGTGCCTTGGCTTTGATAACGAGATCATCGAGACCTCGGCAGAAAAAGCGCCTTGCACACTTCCATCAAGTCTCAATCAAGCGATTTGGCTGTCAGTGCGGTCATCGTTAGAAATCCAAGAGAACGACTAGATGCAGAGGTCGGCTGATGATAGATACTTCTAGATCGTCTAAATCGGCTAGACCTCGGTTCCAAAGAGGGTCGACCTGCAGAGTTGCAAGGTTTATTTCAAGTACCAATTAATGTGTCTCTCTGTATATCATTGCCTGAACTCGAAGCAGTCGTAGTGTTTAATGCTGTTAACTTTTTTAATATCTGTTGGATGCTTTGGAGAGTTCCAGGGCTGGGCGATATAACGCTCCGTCATGTTCACGGATTTCATGTAGATATAGCTAAATAATGCATTTTTAATCAGAGAAATCATTTTGACTAATCATTATTGCCAGTTGCATTAAAAAAATTTATTGCAAAAAGTAAAATATTTATTTAGATAATAATTATGGCGTAAATTAATTTAATTTTTTCCCCTTATCTTTAAAAAAAAATAATAATGCAAAGTAATAAATGGAAAGATATTTTTACTGAGACTTTTGCAACGTTTTTGAGTGTAATTTTACTATCATTGAGATACTGTTACAGGTTTGGTTGATTTTTGAAGTAGCTTTTGTTTTTATGTTCTCCATTTTCATTTTAAAGTTTGAGATTTTTTGTCATTTTTAATAGTTTTTTATATCTATATAGTTTTATTATTTATAATTGCAGTGTGTGTATATATACATATAATTTTATTTCGGTAATGGTGTATTTTATTTTGGTTAATGAGAATGTTATTTTTGTTTTGTTTTAGTTAGCATTAATAACCCCACTGGTGATTGAACCGTTTATTTGCATCAGACGTTTGAATCAGTTCACAAAGTGATTCATGGAAATTAATAGGTTAAAACGCTGTCATATGGCCCAGCCCTGTTCTGTTCTGTACTGTAGCTTTAATGTTAAACTGTAATGTGAGTGTTTAGTTCAGTTGAGGTCTGTGCCTGAGGGTCACATGCATCAGTCAATCTGTGACACTGACACATGTCTCTCTCCTCTGTTCCTGCCGTCTGCTCGTCTCCTCTGGATTGGGACAGGTCTCGCTCCCGCTCTCGGTCCAGGAGGAGGAGATATGGGCGCTCTCGCAGCCGAAGCAGAGGGAGTTGTGTGACAGACCTGTGAGTGTGAGAATGTGTGTTTGTTTGTGTGCACAAGTGTGTGCGTGTGTGAGTGTATGAGTGCATGCACACACTAGCAAGCACTCACACACTCACACACACTCGCTCACTCTCTATGCTATTGTGTGCATGCAAGAGAGTGAGTGAGTGTGTGTGTGTTTGTGTGAGTGAGTGCATGCTAGTGTGTGCGTGCGAGAGAGTG
>NC_081792.1:29475080-29482580 GCF_963082965.1 Carassius carassius
ACACACACACACACACACACACACACACATTGGTTGGGGTTTTGTTTGTGTGTATTAAGTGAAAAGGCTTTGCTGTCTGGGAGAGTTCTTCATGCGCTGATGATGCTGTTCCAGCAGGTGGCGCTGTCGTTCAGCACTGGTTTCCCACAATACTCTGTTTTCAACCCATTTTGTCTCCTGGCTGTGGTTTGGTCTAGTAAACATCCAGAGAGCTGAGCACGTCGTGTGTGTGTGTGTGTGTGTGTGTGTGTGTGTGTGTGCTTCAGCCGAGGCTGAAAGTAAATTAATTCATCATATTTCTTTCTGACTGTATCTGAAGCTCTCTTGTGTTTGTTTTAAATCAGAGACTTTTTCATCAGACAAACCCTTTGAGCTAAAACATGTGCTTGAAATCCATATGAGATTTTAAGCTATTTAAATAATCTTTCATGCATTTAACTTAATCGTTTTAAAGGATTTATTTAATAGCTTAAAATCATTGATCTTTGAGAACATGTAGGCATTTCAGAATTGAATTGAATTTTCAATATTGATTTTTTTCAAAGTGTGTGTTAAAAGTGTTTCATTTTAATAAAAGAAAAAAAAATTAAACATTAAAAAAACAACGTTTAATTTCCATCACAACTGAACTGATTTAACTCTAAATGCTGGTTCAGTGTTTCTTTTCGGCTGTGATTTATGATTAATTTGTTCACTTGTTTCCTTTAAACGGATGTTGGTTAAGTGACGTGACATTCGTTTTGTGATTCCATGAATCATAAGCTCTTTCGTCAGCTTACACAATCGTAAAAGTAAAAGGTGGTTCTTCTCTCTATCTTGGTTCCCCAAAGACCCTTTCAGTTCTTAAGTCAAACATTTGGACAGATTCGGTGAATGTTAAAGGGTTATCATTGTGGCAGATTAGTCAGATCCTCCCTGTAGTGACGTCATGTTATTGGTAGCCTATCTCCCCGCAGGGAGGTGTGTTTAAATGGCTGTTTGGTGCGGGCCGGAGGTGCGTCATCTGTTCTGTGCCTGCGCTCTTCCTGTTTACCGGCATTCAACAGAGGTCTGTGGTTAAAACACAGCCGTTTGGGCATTTTAACACCGCTTGTGTTATTTCTGTGGGGCTTTGCGTGCACTGGAGAGTCTATTGTAAACAACCGTTACGTGCGGTCTGGCTCGTTACACTGCCTAGTCCCAGCATTCCCGTGTGTTTACCGGTTGAGTGGGGATATCCAATATATGCTGTTTGGCATCTACTTCATTTCTATCCCGTGGATACTGACGTCAGCTCTGCTTTCTGGTGTGGCGAACGGCTGCGTTATTTGGTATGTGTGTTTATATTTCCGATTGCTGTTCATAAACTAGAACTAGTTTACTAATCGTCTTCTTATCTATTAAGGGCTAAGACTGGGCGTGCTGCATTTCCCTACTACATATAGAAGCACGCTGCTGTTTTGTTCCTGCTGGATTTGCTTTCGTTTCTTTTCTGTATATTTTTGCTGTGTGTTTTCATCATTTTGTTCTGGGTGATTTAGCGCGGCCCGATTTTGGAGTTGTTGGTTAAAACCTGCTCCTACTGTGACTGTATTTTGAAGATCTTTTCCTCGTACGTTGGGAAATAACGAGTTCGAGGGCCGCGCTCATTCAGATATTTATTTTTTCATTTGCCCTTTGTGGTGTTTCTCATTTTGGACTGGTTCAGAATGCTGAGATTTTCTCTTGGACATTGTTGTCTTTAAATTTATTTTTCCTTTTCCTTTTGTGTTATTATCTAGCTGTTTAAGCTAGAATTTATTTCTTTTCTTTATGTTGGAAGGGTTTCTTTTGCTCCCCTGCATTTAAGTTTTTATTGATTAATTTTTATTAATTTGATTTATTTTGGTTTGTATTACAATTACAGGAGCTGTGTGTCCGACGGCAGTGAGGCTTTCCTTCACCGTGTGCTGTGTTATGCTGTGTGAGCACCACTGATAAAATCACGGGTATTGGAGAGAGTGTGTGTGTGTGTGTGTGCACTTAGTGTGATTTTCCTCTTTTGCTCCCTCTCTTAGCCCATTTGATGCCAATAGGCCACAGCTCCGAAGTAATTGTGAATCCTTATTGTGGATTGTGATTTTCAGTTTAGTAATTGGCTGGGTGACTATTCCTGCATTTTAAACTTTTGTACTAATAAACAAACTCTATTTTGCTACCCACGTCTCTTGCTCACATTATTCAGTGGAATGCACCTGGGTTCCTTATAACATTTTAAGTGAACTGTGATTCCCTGGTATAGTCCCAGGGTGGCGTAGTCTATTGTATATCTCTTGAGGGTTGAATATCGCCAGCAAAAAGACCACTTGGCCACATTTTGGCGTAGTCGGCAGGGTCCACTAAATGGAACAGAGACGTGGGTGAAGATTTCTTTGCCAGCTGGTATTGCCATTATTTGCTTTTTTTTTTTTATTTTTACAGGAACAAGACAGCAGCGTAGACTCTTTGAAGGGTCTCTTTGGCTACCTCCCCTGATTGTGTTTCAGGTCCAAATTTCTTTCTGCCCCGCCTTGCTTGGTGGTAAGTGTTTTACTAAAAGTTAGCGATGGCAGAAGAATTACAAGAACTTCAGGATCTTGTGGCCCAATTAAGAGCTGATAATGAGAGACTTAGACAAGAACAGACTCAAATTGTTATTCCAGGTCCTAGTACAGCTCCTATTTCTACCGCCTTACCCTCTGGTGCACAGCAATCTGCTGGTGCAAGTGCCCCATCTACTGAGCGATTTGTGTTTGTTCCCCGAGATAGGAAGTGCCCAAAATTTAGCGGGAGACCCGGTATTACCATAAATGAATGGGTAGAGGAGGCCCAAGCCTGTATGCGGGTTCGCCATTTGTCTAGAGCTGATCAAGCATTCTTTCTTTTTGATCATTTAGAGGGAGAAGCTCGGGATGAGATCAGGTATCGGTCTGAGACAGAGAGGGGGGATCCAGATAAGATAATTCGGGCCTTAAAGGAATTGTATGGGTGTTCTTTGTCATATGTAGCATTGCAACAGGCATTTTTTTCCAGGAGGCAGCAGGAAGGAGAAACACTTTTAGAGTTCTCTATTGCATTGATGGGCCTCTTGGAGGGGGTAAAACAGCAGTCGCCGCATGCCATACCAAATGCAGAAGCTTTATTGCGTGACCAGTTTGTCGAGCACGTGCTCGATATTGGTCTTCGTCGGGAACTAAAACAATTAGTCCGCCGTGACCCTACCTCTTCCCTCTTAGATGTTCGTAGCGAGGCAATGCGCTGGGAGCGGGAGGGAGTGCCTGGGGGTGCGAGAGGGCGAAGTCAGTCTGTACCAGTGGCCTATGGGGCCCAGTATGCCATGCAGGGGGAGTCGCAGGTAGTTCGGTTGAGCTCCCCTTCCAAGTCGGAGCTAGTAGAGTTACGGGAAATGTTGAAGGCACAACAAGAACAGTTAAACCAACTTACCCAAGGGTTGGCTCGCTTGCAGGTCCCTAATTCATATAGCCGGTCCCCACATCACAGTAATATAGTATGTCGGAGGTGCCAACGGTCTGGCCATTTTGCCCGAGAGTGTGATGGAGAACGTGTTCTCCCTCGCGCTCCAGCAGTGGGTATATCTTCAACTGGGTCTAGGCAGTTTCGATCTTCACAGCCGTCGGAAAACTAATCCCCACCGGGCTGCGGAGTCACAGCGCGGATGGGGAGTCATTTGACTCAAATGTTGTAAACCGTCTAAATTCTGTCTCTCGTTTGGTGTCCTCCTGTCCTCATCTTAATGTGCTCATCGGTGGTGTTCAAGTGCCATGTTTAGTGGATACCGGTTCCATGGTGTCCACGATCACCGAGAGTTGCTTTCACCAGTATTTTGAACCATGGGGGCAGGAGCGTCTTAGGTCGTGTCAATGGTTGCAACTTACCGCTGCGAATGGTCTTGCGATTCCTTATATCGGGTATATGGAGCTCGATGTCGAACTTTGTGGTAAAGTAGTACCGGAGTGTGGAGTGCTGGTTGTCCGAGATCCTCCTGGTGGCGCCGGTGGACATGTCCCGGGTGTCTTGGGGATGAATGTCCTTGGCCGGTGCTACCAGGAACTTTTTGGACAACATGGTACATCCCTTTTTGACTTACCGGTGGTGTCACAGGCCCCTAGCTCCGTCACAAAGGCATTACAACATTGTAGTAAGGTTAGTGTCCAGACCTCTGATCGTGTTGGGGGGGTTAGGGTGCGGGGGCGGGGCATGTGTCACATTCCAGGTGGTACCATGAAGCTGGTAGCGGCAACCTGCTCAGAACATTATGCTTCCGGTCCCGTGCTGTTTGAGCCTCCAGATTCAGGCTTACCTGCTGGTTTGTTGGCCTCCCCCGCACTGGTTCAAGTGACCCGGGGCACGGTGTATATCCCGGTTGTGAATGTGGGTACCACTGAGGTGATTCTTTACCCCAGGACGTCTTTAGGCACATTGAGTGGTGTCTTTGTCATTAGTTTGCCAGAAGGTATTACTGAAGTAAGGTCCTTAACTGCTACTGTAGGCTCCCATAGTTCCTTGGTCCCCTCTACTGTGGAGGACCAGATTGATGCCATAGATTTGTCAGTTTTGGCAGGGGAAGAGCAAAGCCGGGTCCGGGCTTTGCTTCACAAGTACAAATTTGTGTTTTCAGCCCATGAGGGTGATCTGGGGTGCACTAACCTCTTGGCCCATGATATTCCGCTTCTGGACGATACCCCTGTCAGGCAACGGTACAGGCGTATACCACCTTCGGAATATGAGGTAGTAAAGTCCCACATTAATCAACTTCTTGAGGCACAGGTTATCCGGGAAAGCTGCAGCCCCTATGCGTCTCCCATTGTTTTAGTTAAGAAAAAAGACGGTAGTCTACGAATGTGCGTGGACTATCGTCAACTTAATTCTAAAACTAGGAAGGATGCCTTCCCTTTGCCCCGTATTGAGGAGTCCCTTGATGCCCTGACTGGTGCCCGCTGGTTCTCCACTATGGATTTAGCCAGCGGGTACAATCAGGTACCTGTCACTGAAGTTGACCGGCCTAAGACTGCTTTCTGTACCCCATTTGGCCTATTCGAGTGGAATAGGATGCCATTTGGTCTCTGTAACGCTCCCAGTACCTTCCAACGTCTGATGGAGAGGTTGTTTGGTGACCAACAATGCCAATCTTTGCTCTTGTATCTAGATGACATTGTGGTGTTCTCTTCCTCGGTGGCTCAACATCTGGAGCGTCTGGGGGTGGTCTTGGGTCGGTTAGGGGCTGAAGGACTAAAAGCCAAGTTAGGAAAGTGTGCCTTCTTTCAACGTGAGGTAAAGTATTTAGGGCATGTGGTGTCGTCTCAAGGTGTGTCCACAGACCCAAGTAAAATTGAAGTGGTAGCTCAGTGGCGCACTCCTACAAGTCTGTCCGAGTTGCGTTCGTTCCTGGGTTTTGCCAGTTATTACCGCCGTTTTGTGGAGGGGTTTGCCAGGTTGGCGGCCCCTCTGCATAAATTGGTGGCCGAACTGGCAGGTGGCAAGACAAAGAAACGTAGGGAGGTGAGTTTTAACGGTGCCTGGGGTGAGATTTGTCAGGATAGTTTTGAAGCCTTAAAGAGGAAACTCACCTCTGCCCCTGTGCTTGCCTACGCAGATTTTACTCTGCCATTTATTCTGGAGGTTGACGCTAGTTTCAGTGGTCTTGGGGCAGTTCTTTCCCAAGAACAGGGAGGAACCGTGCGGCCAATTGCATATGCCAGCCGCAGTCTTAGGCCCACTGAGCGCAATATGAACAACTATAGCTCTATGAAATTAGAGTTCTTGGCGCTCAAGTGGGCCATGGCTGAAAAGTTCCGTGAATATTTGTTGGGGCACAAATGTGTTGTTTTCACCGACAACAATCCCCTTAGCCATCTATCATCGGCAAAGCTTGGGGCGACTGAACAGCGTTGGGCAGCACAACTTGCAGCTTTTGATTTTGAGGTGAGGTATCGATCAGGCAGATGTAATAGAAACGCAGATGCTCTGTCGAGGCAGCACCCACTTGACTCTAGCATGTTAGGGGACTTGCTTCCAGGCACTGCAGTTCCTCGTGCTGTACAGCAGGGGGCTGGTACGCAGGTAGCTGTTCAAGCCACTCAAGCGGTGATCACAGCCCTGCCCAGTTATACCACTGCAGAATTGAGCTCTTTGCAACAGGCAGACCCTGTGATTAAGGAAATTTTGCCCTTTTGGAAGCGAAAGGTGTTCCCTAGAGTGGAAGAACGCAAACGGTTGTCTAGGCTGGGATTGATCCTGCTTCGTCAGTGGGATCGGTTCATTGAGAGAGAGGGTGTATTGTATCGACGAGTGTTTCGCTCTGATGGGGGTGAGGAGTGCTTTCAATTGATTTTACCCACTACCTTAAAATCTGAGGTTTTGAGGCAGCTTCATCAGGAGCATGGGCACCAGGGGAATGAGCGTACCACTGAGTTGGTACAGCAGCGGTGTTATTGGCCTGGAATGTCCTCAGAAGTGGCACGATGGTGCCAGGAGTGTGAAAGGTGCCAAGTTGCTAAGCATGGGGGTCCCACTGCCCGTAGTTTTATGGGCCATTTGTTGGCATCAAGACCTAACGAGATCGTAGCCATTGACTTTACTGTGCTTGAACCCTCTCGTTCAGGAGTTGAAAATGTCATCGTGATGACTGATGTCTTCACGAAGTACACCATGGCTATCCCCACACGGGACCAACGGGCGGAGACTGTGGCCCAGGTTCTTGTGGCCGAGTGGTTTTACAAGTTTGGGGTCCCTGGTCGGATTCATTCCGATCAGGGCCGTAACTTTGAATCCTCTCTCATCCAGCAGCTCTGTCAGTTGTACAAGGTCGAGAAGTCTCGCACTACTCCTTACCATCCGGCTGGTAATGGCCAATGCGAGCGCTTCAATAGGACGTTGCATAGTCTCCTCCGTACATTGCCTGTTTCTCGGAAGAGGGACTGGGTGTCTTGCCTTCCACAAGTACTTTTCTGTTATAACACCACCCCGCATCAGACCACTGGCGAGTCCCCATACTTCCTAATGTTTGGGCAAGAACCACGGCTCCCAGTTGACTTTTTGTTGGGCAGAGTCCAGGAGGTGGGGGTAGGTAATGTTCATGAGTGGGTTGTGGAACATCAAACTAGGCTCCATGTGGCCTTTGAAGGGGCACGTGATCGGCTAAGGGTGGCCGCGGAGAGACGTAAAATACATCATGATCAGAATGTGCGGTGTGTGTCACTTGAGGAGGGCCAGTTGGTTTACCTCCGTGAGTGTGGCATGAGAGGTCGCCATAAGATCCAAGACTTGTGGAGCCCAGTTGTGTATAAAGTAGTGAAGGCACCTGTTGAAGGGGGTTCAGTATATACAATTGCACCGGTTGATGAGTTGGGTAAGGTAAGGCATGTTCATCGCTCTTTGTTGAAGGCTAAGATTTTAGGGGACCGTCCAGTTCCGAGCCCTCGGGATAGGCCTTTGGTGGAGGGGGCGCTGCCTTTAGAGGATGAGCCAGACGAGGGCGATTTG
>NC_081792.1:29487580-29507580 GCF_963082965.1 Carassius carassius
TCAAAAGTGATGATTGTAATTATTTCTAATGTCACACTAACTAAAGCAGTCCCGTGTTCTGCACGCATGCCCCGCTCTCAGCCAATCAGCGCCGCCGCCTCGCTGTCACTCAGACGCCGGGTCCAATCAAAACCCGGCGTGACGTCAGAGGCGCAGTGATCGAGGGCGTGAGCGCACGGAGCTGTTGCCAGAGCAGCACATGAGCGCGCGCGTGTGTGTGTGTGTGTGTGTGTGTGTGCGCTCCTTCCAGATCGCTTCGATCATCCTCCGATTATTGATTGTGAGCGAGCGGTTGATTGATACATCATGTCCGTGCTGCAGGAGTACGAGCGCGCGCCCAAGCGCCTGAAGGTGTCCGCCGAGGATGAGGAGGAGCTGGAGGAAGGCGAGGAGTCAGACTCAGCATCCGCGGGGCTCCTGGGTGACGATGAGGAGGATGAAGGACAGAGCAGAGCGCGCTGGAGCTGCGCGGAGAGGAAGGTCAGAGCCGCATCACTCTTCATCATCATCATCATCATCTGACTGATATATTTATAATATACTGATAGCGCTGGGTTTAGTGCATGATGTCAAAACACTGCGAGAGGAATGAGGAATCAGGAGATGACAAACAGGAACAGAGCCATTCAGTTCAGAGACATCAATGAGATAAAAACACATTGACCACAGTTCAGCGTGAGTTACCCTAGCGAGGCTGAAGTGTCATGATCTCAGAAATCAGGCTCTGTGCATTCAACTTAGACATGTTTCTGGTCTAATTGTGATTATAGTTAGTAAAAATAATCAAAAGCATGATTCTAGTGAAATTAAATGTACACAAGGAACCATTCTGTTTCATATTTTGTATGCATAAACACAACCGGTCATCTTTTTCTACTAAAACAATTAGAAAAACTTAATCTGAGACTAACGGCACGATCAAATAAATGAGTTTAGGTACAAGATAAGTGTTCACTACATCAAAAGCATGCGTTTATCTTTTATAATTAACCTCTTTTAACTTATTAATACGTTTTGCATGTAAAAATCAATGTCGTTAAAAAGATTAAACACTTTTTTGTTGTTGTTAAATGACATGATCATTTTCATTTATATGCATAAAGAGTAATCTGCCACTGTTAAACCATGTGCTGAATCAGAGGTTCTTCACAGTTTAATAAATCAGTTTATTGCATGCATGCAATGGGAAACGACCGTTTGATGCATATCAAAGTACCATGGAAGTAATGAGGTACTTGTGTTCGATTCCTAACTAGACAGCTTTTGATGATGTACCTAATTTCCAAAAATGCTAGTAATTGTTGGGTTGTTTCTAGAGGATGCTTGAACACTTCTAATGTTCCTCATTTGTATATATAAAAATAAAATCTAATCTCATCATTCACACTAGTCTGTTTTTAAGCGTCTCTGTCGTGATGATCTGGACACATTGGCACTGTTGGAGCTACATCTGTCTGTGAACAGGCCTCAAGAAACACCAAAGTGCACAATATTTCGTTTCAAGGAGCTCAGATCATCCAGAGCCGATATTAAAATCCGTAAACGCATGTATAACCCAAAAAGTGTTGCTCGCCGTGACACAAAGACGGTAGTGCGGTTAAACCAAGTAAATTAAAATAAAAACTGGTGGTTGTGCACAGTTGGGGAAAGTTGCTTTTAAAAATAGTGCATTACAATGTTGCGTTATTACCTAAAGAACTAACTAGTTGCGTTACTTAAGTTCCGTTTTTTGTAGCTTTTTCTCATGTTTTCTCCACTGATTTCGCTGATGATAATGCAAGAAAATTGCAAGTTGTGAGAACTCTGGTTAATAACCTTTGTGTTATTTAACATAATTATTGCACGTTTTCCTTATTCAGAGTTTGCATTTGACTGTTTTTATTGATTTTGAGGAAGACTGAATCTGTGTTTGTGTGAGTGTGATATTGAGTCTAGATCTACAGTAAGATCATGTTCACACACAACGCATCTGAACTCACTCCTGATTCTCTCTACATGAGCCCTGAGCTGTCCTTCAGTGCATGAGAAACAAAGTAACTGGCATTACTTAAAAGAATTAAAAAATTACTTAAAGAAATGAAAAGGTAATGCATTGCTTTGCTAGTTATGTAACTCAGGTTTCTGTTCTTCAACTCTTGTGCATTATCAGGTAATCAATAAAAAAAACGGGAAATTTCAACAAGCTCGAGTAACCTTTTTGTTGCACTTGATCGAGTCCAATGCATGTGATTTCAAAGCAGCTTTATAGAAGATTATATTAGAGCTGAATAATGATATAGGAAGATTTGCGAACGATATAAACACTCAAGCAGTTGAGATTTGCTATATATCGAGATGGACTGACCCAGGGTTCAGAACAACATACTTCCATCTGTTAGGATCACTGTACACACCGGTGCTCACACACACACACACACACACACACACACACGAGCAAGTAAACATCGCTCGTGAAGTGCGATCCCATGACTTGACCTCGAGCTCAGGTCTCCTCTGTGGCTCTTACATTAGATCGTCCGAATGTGTGTGTTCACAGAGGAAGAGACGTGATTTCAGTCTCTCCGTGTTTATGGTCAGAACTGTGAACTCACATGGACGAGTTTTAGGAACTGGAGAGTGGTTACCATGAAAGGAGATAGAGAGCAGGAATAAGAACTGATTCACGAGTCATTTCTGAAAGCGGTTCACTCTGAATGTCTTCGGCCGTCAGATGTGATGTGATGTGAGCATCAGGCAGTCGTGAGATTTCACGTACCGTACAAGTGTTCGATGCAGGAAATCATAATTGACCCCGGCGGTTACTTTATTAGTGCACGTTCATGGTCTAATTATAATCGTTTGCTTTTATATGCACCAGTGTGTTTTAGTAAAACATTTGAATGTATGAAAAATCCCACAACTGTGTCTGAACTTCAATCAGTTTAGATAACCGCGTTCGCTCTACATCTGAAGTAAGCATGAAATCATAATTGAGCTCTATTATTTTAATCGAACGTGCTCCTAATTGTTCTTGTGAAAGTGTGTAGTAAATATAAATGAAGATGTGGAGGGATGATGTTTAATCATTTATATGCTCAAGTATGACAGTAAACTACTTTTTAACAAATCATTTTAAAATATTTATGAGGAATAGAATAGCACAAAATTGTGTACATTTGAGTAATTTAACATACAAGATAATCGAACACTCAAGGTTTAAAGTAAAGATGAATGAATCATTTATAACTGACCTATTTTCTCTGTCTAGTACATGTCCCTGGTTTTGCATGGGACAATCATAGTTAAGAAAAAGAAATGAAACAAATAGAAGAATATTTCATCATGTTCATTTATGTGTGTGTGTGTGTGTGTGTGTGTGTGTGTGTGTGAGTGTGTGAGTGTGTGAGTGAGTGTGTGTGTGTGTGTGTGTGTGAGTGTGTGTGTGTGTGTGTGTGTGTGTGTGTGTGTGAGAGTGTGTGAGTGTGTGAGAGTGTGTGAGTGTGTGAGAGTGTGTGTGTGTGTGTGAGTGTGTGTGTGTGTGTGTGTGTGTGTGTGTGTGTGTGTGTGAGTGTGTGTGTGAGTGTGTGTGTGAGTGTGTGTGTGAGTGTGTGAGTGTGTGAGTGTGTGTGTGTGTGTGTGTGTGTGTGTGTGTGTGTGTGTGTGTGTGAGTGTGTGTGTGTGTGTGAGTGTGTGTGAGTGTGTGTGTGTGTGAGTGTGTGAGTGTGTGAGTGTGTGAGTGTGTGTGAGTGTGTGAGAGTGTGTGTGTGTGTGAGTGTGAGTGTGTGTGAGTGTGTGTGTGTGAGTGTGTGTGTGTGAGTGTGTGTGTGTGTGTGTGTGTGTGTGTGTGAGTGTGTTCACAGTCCAGTCGCTCAGAAAGAGACACACAGACAGACGTAATGGCTTCAGTATTTTGCCCGGAGCGAGTCGCTCAGCTCTGAGGATAGTTCCTCTTGAGCAGCTCTGATGATTTGAATACTGAGTGGCTTTTATTGGCTGCTTGAACTGTCTTCAGCTCCTCTGACAGATGCCGTCTGCGTCTGTGGAGCAGATATTGTTTCCCGTGGGGTTTATTGATATCTGCAGGCGCTCGGGGAATCGCTGCTGAGAGACGCGGGACACGAGAATGAAATCAAGCGCTCGGGTGGGGGGGGGGGCGCTTCAATGATACCAGATCTTTTAATGTGTATGCAAACCATCTCTGGGTCACCTGACCCCCGACTGACCAGTGAGCGATTAGATGTGTGTGCTGTTGACCTGCTCTGGATCGTTCTGTTGTGCTGATGAATTATGGATTTTATATATATGAAATATCATAACTTGTGCTGCTGTCACGTTGAGTTTAAAGCAAGATGCTGGAGATTCAGGTGATTCTGCTAACATCTTATGCAAAGATACACATTTGTGTTTTTCTAACAACATGGTGAAAATGTGTTTGTTTTCTGTCTGTTAACATATTTTCTGATTTATGGAGTGATTAAAAGATAAATCCAAAATCCAATAATTCAAGAAAACTTGTAATACAAAACAATTGTCTTAATGTACTGTGAATAATGAACTGGTGAAAGTATGCTGATAACGTGTTAGCTTGTAGTTTCTGGCCTTAAAAGTGTAATTTACTGAAAACCTTGGCTGAGGAACCTCCATTCTGTTCCCAACCCGTGTGACTCTCGGTTCTTCTGAGAAACACTGGTCATCGTGCAGAAGAGAGGAGCTCTTTCCTCAGAGATCAACGTGTCCTTTCATGTTCAGCAGAAGAAAGAAAGTGCTACAGGTTTGGAGCGAGTAAATCGTTTCTGGGTGAATTGTTCCTGTGGTTTGTGCTGAGAGCATTCTCATGAATGTCTCTGATTCAGATGGAAGTGAGTTAGTGTCTGTTAGCAGGAATGACGCAGCTCGATCGAGTGTTTGCGCTGTAGTAATGCTGGTGACCGAGGACGAGCTGATGGAGAGCTGGTGATTCTCTCCAGAACAGTGTTACACAATCATGTGGTGTGTAGTTCTCTTTGGATGACATCGCATGTCATTTCCTGTTCACGCTGCTGCTCTCTCGTCGTTTGTGTCATCGGTTTGCAGAGGAAACATGATGTTATCAGTGAACCAGCAGCCCTGTTTTTAGGGTGCAGACGTTTCCTCAGTTAAATTAAGCTTTGTAAATTACACTTATTACTTACTGAGAGACAAGACAATATTCATAAAGGACGTTTCTGGTCTCGGGGTTAAACTGTGTCAGAACAAATTCATCTCGATGATGTCAGATAACACTTCAGCAAAACATGCTCAGGTCAAAGTTTGTGTTTTTGCATGTGTATATATATATATAAACATAAAAAATTGAGTTAAATAAAAAATATCAAATTATTTAATTAATTTTCTTATTTTCTTAATTGAAATTTATTTTACACATTTTTTCCCCTATAAAGGACATTTAAAAAAAAACACTGTGTGTGTCTGTGTGTGTGTATTTATATATCGACATACATAATGACCTTTGACTTCCCCAATCTCAATAAATGCCAATCATGGAAACAGTTTGGATATTAATCAGTGTATATTTAGGAATGCTTGCCGTCTCATATGAATTGAAGCTGGATTGCTGTGAAGGTGTGAAAAGCTCACAGTCTGTGTAGATGTGTGATTGTGAGATAGATCTGTCGCTCTGCAGCTCATGAACTGATTCGTCTTCAGATCTCTGTAGTGTTCAGATCTGTGCTGCGCTGGTGTTTGCAGATGAGACGCTTCTGCTCAGTGTTCACCAGCGTTATGTGGAGATGATTCGAGCAGATCAGGATGCTGTGATCTCACTGCAGTCTCGTGAGGAGAGAAGAACGAGCAGACGCTGAAGCTGCGAGACTCATGGACGTGTTTCAGAGCTCACACACTCTCGCTGTCTGCAAATGATCGTCCCTTGAGTTACTAGGCGAAACGAGACAGGAAGTAATGCAGGAAGTATTATTATTAATCACTGTCATAAAGAATGTTGAAGAGTCATTGGTTCACTAAAAATAACAGACACGCATAAATTACAAGCTAGGCGTGCATTTAAACTAAGACGTCTAAAAAAGACATTTCCTTTTTCTTTATTTCTTATAGTAAAATAAAATAAAAATATAAAAATAAAACAATGTTCTTAAAACAAAATAAAATCTAATTATAAAATATTTTTTTCTTATAAAATATTATCTTGTAATAAAACGATACAAAATATGTTCCCTTATAACAAAATAAAATATCTTACAATAATACAAAATATACAATTAATTTCTTTCTTTAAAAGAAGAAAGAAATGTCTTTCTTAAAATGAAATAATTAATAATAAATAATAAAAATATATAAAAATGATAACAAAATAATATATAATAATAAAAAGAAAATCACAAATATTTTTTCCGTCTTTTTTTTATTCGTAAAATAAAATATTAATAAAAATATAAAGTATTTTCTTATAATAAAATATTTTTTTTAATCCAAAAGAAAATCTTTCTTTTTTAAATATTATCTTATAAATCTTAAAAATTAATAGTTATATATATATATATATATATATATATATATATATATATATATATATATATATATATATATATATATATATATATTAAAATCTAAAAGGTATTTCTTAAAAGTGTGAGTGTGTGTGTGTGTGTCTCTGTGTTTGTGTGTGTGTGTGTGTGTGTGTGTGTGTGTGTGTGTGAAAGTGAGTGTGTGTGTGTGTGTCTGTGTGTGTCTGTGTTTGTGTGTGTGTGTGTGTGTGTGTGTGTGTGTGTGTGTGTGTGTGTGTGTGAAAGTGAGTGTGTGTGTGTGTGTGTCTGTGTGTAAGTGAGTGTGTGTGTGTGTGTGTGTGTGTGTGTGTGTGTGTGTGTGTGTGAGAGTGTGTGTGTGTGTGTGTGTGTGTGTGTGTGTGTGTGTGTGTGTGTGTGTGTGTGAGTGTGTGTGTGAGTGTGTGAGTGTGTGAGTGTGTGTGTGTGTGTGTGTGAGTGTGGGCCGCGAAGAAATATAGAGCTGAGTATCATCAGCATAACAGTGAAAGCTAACACCATGTTTCCTGATGATATCTCCCAAGGGTAACATATAAAGCGTGAAGAGTATCGGCCCTAGTACTGAGCCTTGAGGTACTCCATACTGCACTTGTGATCGATATGATACATCTTCATTTACTGCTACGAACTGATGGCGGTCATATAAGTACGATTTAAACCATGCTAATGCACTTCCACTGATGCCAACAAAGTGTTCAAGTCTATGCAAAAGAATGTTGTGGTCAATTGTGTCAAACGCAGCACTAAGATCCAATAAAACTAATAGAGAGATACACCCATGATCAGATGATAAGAGCAGATCATTTGTAACTCTAAGGAGAGCAGTCTCAGTACTATGATACGGTCTAAATCCTGACTGGAAATCCTCACATATACCATTTTTCTCTAAGAAGGAATATAATTGTGTGGATACCACCTTTTCTAGTATCTTGGACAGAAAAGGGAGATTCGAGATTGGTCTATAATTAACTAGTTCTTTGGGGTCAAGTTGTGGTTTTTTGATGAGAGGCTTAATAACAGCCAGTTTGAAGGTTTTGGGGACATATCCTAATGACAATGAGGAATTAATAATAATAATAATTATAGATAATTAGTAGAGAATGTTTGTTGTTTCCTCATCCCTCTTTCACACACAGATTTTCACACGAATGTTAGTCTCATTATTTCTTCAGAAAGCTGCTCTCACAGCTGAAGATCTGAACGTCTGTGAGAGATTTTAGCCAGAATGTTGAGCCTAAGCAGGATTTAATGTTATCTGTAGCTGTATAATAACTAAAAGAGGTGGGTGGGGTTATGTAATGTGGTGGGTGTGGTTAATGTGGTTATGTAATGAGGGTAGGGTTAAAGGTTGTGGATTAGAAACATCAGAGATTAAAGCTGTTTAAATTGCTCCTATGTGAAATATAATTCATACAGTTACAGAGAATAATGCTCTGCTTTATTAGCTCTTTTGCATGAACTGTATCCAACATAGATAATAATTATTTTACAAACTATTCGTAGGGATATTTCATAAACTGTGTTGTGTGTTCATTTAGAATCATTGTATGCATGTCTTTATGAATAAGGTGTCTGATGTTTTCATCAGAAAACATCTTAAATGTTCTGCTCAAGCTTTGACGCTGAGCGTTCTTCTCTCTCCAGGAGTCTGGAGTCTGTTTAAAGTGCTGCTGATTCTGTTGGTTGTACTAATAATTTATATTAATTAATAATTAAACTTCTGTGAACTTCTGTCGGTCCTGAAGAGATGCTCGAACCATAGCGTTACCATAGTGACAGCAGAGATGTGGAGACAAATGTGATGCTAATGCTTCTTTAACTGTTAGTGGAGCCTGTGATCTCAGCCTGAATTCCATCTGACTTCTGTGTGATCTCAACCTGATCTCAGTCTGATTTTGGTCTGATCTCTGCATAATCTGATTTTAGCGTGATGTCAGTGTGATCTTGACCTGAGCTCAGTCTGATCTCAGCATGTTTTCTGTCTGATCTCAATCTGCTCTCAGTGAGATCTCTGCGTAATATCAGTCTGATCTCAGCCTGATGTCAGTGTGATCTTGACCTGATCTCAGCATGTTTTCTGTCTGATCTCAATCTGATCTCAGTGAGATCTCTGCATAATATCAGTCTGATCTCAGCGTGATGTCAGTGTGATCTTGACCTGATCTCAGTCTGATCTCAGCATGTTTTCTGTCTGATCTCAATCTGATCTCAGTGAGATCTCTGCGTAATATCAGTCTGATCTCAGCGTGATGTCAGTGTGATCTTGACCTGATCTCAGTCTGATCTCAGCATGTTTTCTGTCTGATCTCAATCTGATCTCAGTGAGATCTCTGCGTAATATCAGTCTGATCTCAGCGTGATGTCAGTGTGATCTTGACCTGATCTCAGTCTGATCTCAGCATGTTTTCTGTCTGATCTCAATCTGATCTCAGTGAGATCTCTGCGTAATATCAGTCTGATCTCAGCGTGATGTCAGTGTGATCTTGACCTGATCTCAGTCTGATCTCAGCATGATCTTGGTCTGAACTTGGTGTGATGTCAGTCTGATCTCAGAATGGTCTCAAGGTGATCTCAGCGTTATCTTAGTCTGATTTCAGTGTGTTATCAGTCTAATCTCAGCATGATTTCGGACTGATCTCAATCTGATCTCAGCATGATCTCAGTGATCTCATTCCAATTGGAAACCTGTCTGCACTGACACAGATTCATCAGTATTATTTTGAGGATTTGTGCAGTTTAAACTTTTTTGTGTTCTCTTATGTAACCGCATTCTGAAGAAGAAACTTGATGAACTTCTTGCTCATTACTAATTTTCTTTTGACATGAGAAGTGCTTGTTGCGTTTTCGCAGCTTTCAATGCTCTTAGGTTTGATGTTCTTGTTTTTGGTGTGTCTCTGTATCTCTAGAATGTGTTTCGTGTTCTGCTGTGCTGCGTTTTTAATCAGTGTTTTCTGTAGACATGCACTCTAGACAGATTTTCTTGACCTGCGTTTGTTTTGTGTATGGCGTAGTTGTTTTGTTTGTCTGGCTGATAAACATGTTTATGCATTTGTGTAATTAAAGTCAGATGTGTGAAATCAATATGATTCCAACAGGAAACCTGTCTGATCTGACACAGATACACACAAACAAATAAACTAAGTATGTTTGAGCAGGGGTGTGAATACTTATACTTGATCACTGTACTTAAGCATCATTTAGGGTTATTTAAGTAGATTTATTCTTCACTCACATGCAGTTTTAACTGAACATTTGTACTCTTAATCGCAGTATTACAAATAGTTATTTGCAGAATATTTGATAATTTTTAGTTAATTGTAGTTTTCTGTAAACATGCAATACAGATGAATGTTTTTGACTTCTGTGCTGTTGCATTTCGTTTTAAGTCCGTCTGACATATAAAGACTTGATTTTTATTCAGTTCATTCAGATGATTCAAATGCTTAAACAACATTCTCCTTACTTCTTTTTTGGGAGGTTGCTTGTAATATTTCAGTACAATTGAATTTAATTTACTGTAATCATTACCATTTATCATTTAGTTTGCTTTACTTTATATTAATTTAGTTCAAATTTATTTTATTTTATTTACTATTCATAATATAAATAAATTTCATTAATACATTTTGTTCTTTTTTTGTTGTTGTATATTATATTATTAAATATGATTTTTGAGAGGTTGTTTCTTTTTTATGATACTTAAGTAAAGTTTCCACTTAAGTATGTTTTTTATTTTATATGAATTTTTAATTATTATTAATTGTGTATTGTTTTATTTTTATATTGTGTATTATTCAGCTACTAAATAATAATTTTGAGAGGTTACTTTTTAAATACTTAACTACAGTTTTAAGTTTCACAGTACCTTTTTATTTTCACAATTTTTGGCCAGATATTTGCAATTTTATATCAAGTAAATTTAGATATGAAAATATTTCAGCTTATTTTTAATATTAATTATTATTACTATTTATACATTTTAATGAATCATTTTATTTTATATTGTGTATATGTTTTATATTATTAAATTAGAATTTCGACTGGTTACGTGAAAAAATTGTAATGCCGAAGTTCAAATTTAAATTGTACTGTTTTGTTTTACTTTCACTCAAGTATGTTTTTGGCCAGATAATTGCATTTTAAATTGAGTAAAATTGTCGCTGACTGTCAGTACTTTCACAGAGAGTAGAGCACAGCGCCAGCAACGCCAAGCTCAGGGGTTCGATTCCCAGTTAAACGCATGAATGCAGTGGCTGAAGGTGAATGTGTGTAAGATGGCGCTGGTGTTTGTCTTGCTGTCGTCTGGTTTGTGCAGTGGAAGTGTCATCTGCAGTGGAAGTGGTTTGATGTTTGTGAAGCTTTATTTTGAGTGTTTTTTCTATTGTGATGTGATTCTTCAGCAGGAGCGCTGCATCGCATTTCTGCAGGTCATTTTCCAACCGCAGACGTTGCTTTGGCACTGACGGTTCAAAGTTAGTAGTTCACCTCAAACCTCACTATTTACACACTCACATTTGAGTAAGTCGTAGGTTTTATGCAGTAAATGACAAACATCGGGCCTCGTCGCTCAAATGACACAGTTTCTCCGTGTTCTCACTTCATTCTGGAGGGTTAGAGACAGACAGCAGCTGTACGAGATAATCCAGAAAGACTGCTCTATATGAGGACAGACAGGTGTGCTCATCTCTGTCCTTTATTAGACATTCTTCATGATTTCAGGGGAACGTGACACTGAAGGTGTTTTCCTGCCGTTGGCTTGAGATGGCAGTGCTGTTATGAAAGTTCAAACTGTTAATCTGTTGATCTCTGTGTTCGTGAAACAATAAGGAGTTTTGCAAAGCAGAAAGAGATGGAAAGAGAGTTTGATGCTTGCAGAATGAGAGCAACATGCAGATGCATGTGTGGTTTCACGTGTGTTAAACATGGGACATGTGCTTCACGTCATTTGATTTTTCTTGATGCACCTTTATATGGTTGACTTCACGCTTCACGCTTGGATATATCATATAAAATATATATATATATATATTTATATTCATGTTTATATAAATCTTGTGCACCACTTGAACTTGCAGTCATCCGATCTTTAAAAACGAAATCCACCAATGTAGCAATAAGTATATTTGTCCCAAATCCCACAGCTGGAGACACTTTTATTCACCATAGTCTTGGGTGTTAGAAAACTTTTATAAAAGTTTTAAATGATCTTTAAATAGCAACTAATTCTGGTGAATGTGCTGTGCTGGTACATTTAGATTGAAGTGGACACAGTTGACCATCAGTTCTTCTTTTTCTCGGTTAGAGCATGTTGTGGGTATTAGAGGAACTGCTCTAAGTTGCTTTCAGTTGTATCTTAAAACAGAAGTTTCTGGGTCATTGTAGGAGACAGACACTCAGGCGTAGTTCTCTGACTTGTGGTGTACCACAGGGCTCTGTTTTGGGCCCTATAATGTTTCTCTACATACGCTTCCCATAGGTTCTATTTCTGAAAATAAATGCTTGTATTATCATAGTTATACATATGATACACAAATTTATCTGCCACTGAAACACAAGAATACTTAACGGTTTCTAACACAACTGCGCAAACAGCACATATTTTCAAGTAAAAAAAATTGAAATTATTTTTCAGGATTCACAGATGAACAGAAAGGTCAAAAGAACAGCATTTATTTGAAATAGAAATCTTTTGTAACATTAGAAATGTCTAAACATCCGTATAAAACATCAGTACTGAATAAAAGCATTCATTAGAATATTTTAAATAGCTCAGTCTTGCTGTACGAGCAGTAGGAGTAATGAGATGATTGACAGGCGCAGCTGCATCAGGACCATCATACTGACCCTCTATGGCAGTGTTTTCTCCCATGATTCCTGTCTTCTCCTGTAGTGAATGTGTGTTGGACATCATCATCATCATCATCACAGCAGGACGCCCTTCATCTGTCTCTTCCTCACAGGCTGTTCTCTCATCTGAATGGGTTCTCCAAACGAACTCGTTCAGCTGTGTGAGAATGAAGATATCAGACAGTGTCATGGTGTACTGTTCTGTCGTTTCCTGCTGCTGCTGATGAGTGAAGCTGGTTTTCTCTCTCTGTTCTCAGGACAGCGGCTCTGAGGCTCACCGCATCGCTCCGTCTCCCGTCGTCCACGTGCGAGGACTGTGTGAATCCGTGGTGGAGGCCGATCTGGTCGAGGCCTTGGAGAAATTCGGAAACATCTGGTACAGTGATGCCTTCCTTTGATTTGATTCAGCAGGGGGATTCGTTTCATCCAATGTTCTTCCCTCATAATGAACGAACAAATAATTAACATTCGTTCATCAAACTACATGAAAGTCTCTGTCGACTGAATGATAATTCTGTAACTGAAACTTCACAAGTTATTGCGTTTGATTGATTATTTTCTGACGTTTACCTCAGCTATATCAGGAAAGACACAAATCAGAATAAACAGGAACAGGAAGTGTGTGTGTGTGTGTGTGTGTCTGGGGGACATGAATGGAGGTCATCTGAGTGTATTTATAGTCTGACGAGTGAATCTCATGAGCACAGATCGAGTGTGGCAGCAATAACACTTGAATCTTTTAGTTCAGTCAAACGATTCCTGCATGAACAGATTTAAAGATTTCTTGTTAGTTTCATTAATGTTTGATGCTGTTTTTGTTTGTTGTTCAAATTATTAGTGTATTAGTGATGCGCTGAA
The DNA here is from genome assembly GCF_963082965.1 of Carassius carassius. Classification (NCBI taxonomy): domain Eukaryota; kingdom Metazoa; phylum Chordata; class Actinopteri; order Cypriniformes; family Cyprinidae; genus Carassius; species Carassius carassius. The sequence continues at coordinate 29,500,801 of NC_081792.1, forward strand.
ATACATTTCTTGCCAAAACCAAAATTAAAGATTTCATTTAGCAAAACTAAAACCAAAAATACACTTATTTTATAATCAATTAATTAATCAAAAACAAAACTGAGCATAATAATTTAAATCGCTGCACATAAGGGATTTTTTTTTATGTCAATCAGTGATATTTTAGTTTTTGTTAGTATTTTGAAATTCAATTTTATTTTTGTATTTTCACTTTAATTTTTGTTAAAGCTTTTGTAATTTTGTTACTAAATTAAGTCATTATTATTATTATAATAATTTTTTTTTTTTTTTTGCTTTTTCACTTGTTGGTTTTAGTTTTATTAGCTGTAGATATTTTAGTACTTCAAGTTAAGTTTTTGTTTTATTTCAGGTATTTTTATTGTTTTAGTTATATAATATAATAGTTTTTTTAATATTTAGAAATTCAAGTATTTTCTTATTTGTTTTTGAATAATTCTGTTTTCCCTTTATGGAACGTAATCTTTCCCCCTTTACATTTATAGTAATTTCGTTGTGCATGCTTGTCATTTGTATGTAAGGCTGAGTTAGATGTTGTTATTTCAGTTCCCTGTGTTAGTTGTGTTGTGATGAGCCTGCTGCTCTCCTGCAGTTATGTGATGATGATGCCGTTCAAGCGGCAGGCTCTGGTGGAGTTCGAGGAGGTTCAGAGCGCTGACCGCTGCGTGGCGTGTGGCTCGCAGGAGCCCGTCTACATCGCCGGACAGCAGGCCTACTTCAACTACTCCACCAGCAAACGCATCACGCGGCCCACCAACGCCGACGACCCCAACAGCGGGAACAAAGTGCTGCTGCTGTCCATCCAGAACCCGCTGTACCCCATCACTACGGTAAACCCCGCCTCCTCATTACATCAGCCTCCTGATTGGACGCTCTCAACAGCTTCTGCTCCTCCTCTTTAGGATGTCTTGTACACAGTCTGTAACCCGATCGGAAACGTGCTGCGGATCGTGATCTTCAAGAGGAACGGGATCCAGGCCATGGTCGAATATCCTTCTGCTGCTCACGCTCACATTCACCAATATAACGCTCTGAAACTGAGCGCCACAGTCCACAAATCCTGTTCGGTTTCTCCATTGAGAGAGTGATTTGGAACACTCGAGCAGAATTCCTGGGCGAAAAAACTACATTACCCATGATTCTGCAGAGAAATCTCCACCAATCAGAGGATCGAAACAAGAAAATCACTCTAAAAACGATTTAGCTCCGCCCACTCCCAGGAAACACTGCCAATAAAATAACTCAAAATTTTCTATATTTGCATGTATAATATATAATTATATATAAAAAGTTAACATCTAATCAGCTAATTATACACTATTTAAAGTTAATTCAAAGAAACAATATTTTATTTAAAGATAGTAAAACCGCATACAAAAATGCAATGTATAATAATTAATAAAATTATGAACGTAATATTGAAATTTGTAATATATTTATCAGTGTAGAAGTTTAGAATATTATATGTATTGATATAGAATAGAATATTTAATATGTAAAAAAAATCTATAAAAAATATGACAAAATAACTTGAATCTGAAAAGAAATTGTAAAATAAAGAGATTTTTCAGAAACAAAAGCAATATCAATGAAAACAGAATTTGAAGAATTTGGCTGCATTAAAATACAGTATGTGATCATAGAGATCAGGAGAGAGGCAGACATATGACACAGTAGCGTAATGAATATGCTAATCATTGCATGACGTCATCTAGCCATATTTAGTGAGTTTTCGAGTTAGCTTTAGCAGCTTTCCATTGAAAGAAGTTGGCAACCGTGCGTCTTTACGAGCACAACAATTTCAGAGAGATTCAGTAGCATCAGTATCAGTGAAACTCACTTCAGACATGAAAAAATATGCGGATACAAATATAGAAAATTACATAAAAAAAAAAAAATTTAGATTGATTGTTAAATCTCTATTGATTGTATAGAGTTTTTTTAAAAGGTAATTTTTCACGTGTGGAGTCTAATGTTGAGCTGATGATATCCACATGACCTTCATGGCCTTTCGTTAAGACGTTGGGTTTGTTTGAATTAAGCTTGTGCTTCTGACTGTGTGTTCACTCCCCAGACACACATTACACACACTCATTAAATATGCATGTTTCCCGGCAACACAGAGGAACGAAGCACTAACCGTGTTCCCAGGGAGCTTCAGCAGCCCGTTTACATGCTGATTACCTGCGTGTCTAAACTCCCATCCGCCCCCAGGTGTCTGATACTTATGCCTGAGTTCTCAAGCACGACATGCATTGTTGTGTTCTGTGTGTTGTCGAGTTTTTTCCTTGACGGCCGTCACGTTTGAATCCATCCAGAACGCTCAGAAGGCCAAAGCCGCCCTCAATGGGGCTGACATCTACGCCGGCTGCTGCACACTGAAAATCGAATACGCTCGGGTAAATGTGCAGCGTTCACACACACACACACACTCACTCACACACACACACAGCGCTGGATCTAACACACATGCAGTGCCGTTGTGCTCTCTCATTCTAGCCCTCACGCCTCAACGTCATCAGAAACGACAACGACAGCTGGGACTACACCAAACCCTTCCTGCTGCGCCGAGGTACGAGTGTGTGTGTGTGTGTGTGTGTGTGAGTTTCTCAATGGTTGCTCTTTAGGAGACTCTGAAAAGAATGAAAACAAACCCAAAAAGTGATCCTGTGGCTCAAGTGGTAGAGCATTACGTTAGCAGCGCAAGGTTGTGGGTTCGATTCCCAGGGAACACATGTTAGCTAAAATAAAAGAAAAATGTATAGCCTGAATGCACTGTAAGTAGCTTTGGATTAAAGCGTCTGCTAAATGCATTAATTGATAAATGAAAATAAATCACCAGTTGTCATGCAGTTCAGTTTAATCTGAAACACTTTGACCGCTTGTTCTCAGACTGTTTTATTTACAAAAAATAGGAAACTGTCAATAAATTATATAAAAATTAAAATGATTATTTCTGAATTATTTTTGTAACTAAATGTTCTTCACCGCTCATATGTGACTTCTATGTAAATTCTACTCAAGAACATATATTTAGAGATTGACCATGAATTTTTAAGATTTTATTATTTTCCATTACTTATTTTTTGATATTTTATTAATATTTTATATAAAACTTGAATAAACAAATAAAATCAATAAAAATATGAAGGACATCACATTGGAATGCATCCAGACAAAAGAATTGAATGTTCTTTAAATTCTACTTTTAGTTAAAAAAATGAATTACACACACACACACACATATATATATATACTGTATCATCCTTAAGATATATGATCTTAAGATATAAAATGTATTATGTATTTAATATATATATTTATTTAGATATATTGAATTTTGAATCTATTTTAGTTTATTTTGAAGCTTATTTTGTCTTGTTTTCGGTCATGTTCTGTCATCTTGTACGTTTGCAGAGGCCTCTGATTGATTTAGATCTCTGTAGTTAGTGTGAATAGCAACCCAGATTATTTGATAAGAAATGTTGGAGTTTATTTCGAGATCTTTGATGCGAGTTCAGATGTTTTTAGACGTTGTTGACATCTCATTGGATATCTGTACTGTGTATGAGAAATGGTAGAACTGGTGTGTGATTGTGTGTTTTGAGCTCTTCTAGTTCATGTGATTTTGATTGCAGGTTTTTAGCAGTGATCTGATGCATGTGTGTTTTATGCTGAAGAATCTCTGATCTTGGTAATATCTCGTCAGGTTGTGTCAGATGTAGGTGTATGAAGCTTCAGTGTGATTTACCTGCAGTGGAGCATGTTCCAGTTCAAACTTGCACATCATGTGAGTGTGTGGGCTTCACCTGTGCAGCATCTGAAGGGAAGCGCTTTAGTCACGCGTGTGCGTGTGCTAGCCGGACAGCGGCTCAAACGCGGCGTAAACAGTGTTATCAGTGACGAACAGCAGCGCTCAGACATCGATCGGCTCCAGACTGAAGGGCTGCTCAGCGTTTCTCAGTGCTGCTTCATTATTGACTGAAGATAAGCGCTAAGCTGAGCTCACACGCTAATGTGAAGACATTCATCACAGAATATTAATGCACACGCTTCAGTACCTCTGTGTTAAACGTCTCTTTATTCCGGTGCTCTCAGCGTTCTGTTCTTTCCGTCAGCACTTTGTAGAATTAGAAATGTGATGGAAGATGCTCAGATCTCCTTCAGACACGCGGAGCCTGATTTCTCTCAGCTGTAGGCCAAATGATGAATATTAACATGACTTTTTAAAGCTGAGATGCTATAGGAAATAGTTTTTTCATACATTGATCATTTAGTAGGGTAATATGTCTTCTTCTTTGTATCCAAAATACACATTTAAGCATTTATTTTGTTGCACTTTATCTATTGCGTCTGTAGATTTAAATTCCAGTCCATACCTTAAAAAGTTTTATCTCCACTTCTGCAGCACTTACAAACACCAGACTTAGCAGTTTTATTCCTCTCTATATTCTGAAGGTTTTTACCGTTGGGTTTGTGAATATATCATTCACACTGATTTATACAACATCTTATTCATAAAACATGGTGAAAATGTGTTTGTTTTCTGTCTGTTGACAGTATTTTCTGATTTATGGAGTGATAAAAAGAGAAATCCAAAATCCCCTCTATAAAAACCTTCAGAATATAGATAGGAATAAAGCTGTAAAGTTTGGTGCATGTACGTGCTGCAGAAGTGGAGAAAAAACTCTTTAAAGATACGGATTTGGCTTGAAAACTACAGACTCAAACAGACGAAGAGTAATAAAGAAGAAACAAACCAGTGGTTGTTCATGTTCTGGATTATTTTGAGATTTTGGTCTAATTTGCTTCCATAACATTTCAGACTAGTGGAAAGAAAACATCCAAAATACATATTTAAGAGTTTTTTTATTATGCTTTATCTATATGCATCTGTAGATTTCGATTGCATCACATGTCTTTAAAGAGTTTTTTCTCCACTTCTGCAGCACTTACAAACACCAAAACTTAGAGTTTTATTCCTCTCTATATTCTGAAGGTTTCTACTGAGGGGATTGTTCATATATTATTCACATTGATTTATATAACATTTACTCCTAAAAAAGTTTTGCTGTATGTTAACGGTATTTTCTGATTTAAAGATAAAAAGAGAAATCCAAAATCCCCTCAATGAAAATCTTCAGAATATAGAGAGGAATAGGTTTTCTTTAAGTAAGAGCTGCTGAAGTGGAGAAAAAACAGTTTAAAAGATATGAATTATCTTATTTAAAGATACTATTTTTTAAAGATATCTATTATGAAGTGGAAAAACAAATAGTTGTATTACATCTATCAATAAACATCTATAAAATCTATTTATTTTCTGGACATCTATGCAAATTAGTGAATATATAATTAAACAATGCCTTGTTTGCATATTCAAACCTAACATTTTAGAAAACTTGTAATACAATACAGTTGTCTCGATGTACTGTGATTAATCAGTTAAACTATGGTGATATCTGTTAGTTTACATTTAACCATATTAATCTGTAGCATCTTGCCTTAAAGAATTAAAGACACTCGAGAGAAACAACAGATGTCTAACATTACAATTATTTTTAATTGCTAAAATTATACAGTGTTGACATAATATATTGAATATTAATGTGGAAGAACGCTACTATAAATAAATTAGCTAAAAACAAACAAATTTTAGAGAAAAAAAAACAAAACAGAAAAACCAGAGATGTAATTTATCAGTGTCCTATATTTTGCACACAACCCTGTTTTCACATTAGTTTTCAAAAAATTGTAACATGACATAATCTGGACCCTTATTTTCAGAACTTTACAAATTTGTACAGTTTTTTTCAAATACTAATTTATGCTTATTTTGCAGTTTGTTGCAATTATATTTATATTCTTTATTTTTAAACAAATATAAATATTTTATATTTATAAATGTTGATGACATTTTTGTTGCTAAAATGTCCCATATTTTTATTTACTAGAAATGGCAAATCACGTGGTTTCAGGCTGTGTTTTGTAGTCATGCATTGGCTGAATGTGCAGCTCTTGTGTTTATGTCGTCATCCGTGTGTTATATTTCTGCTGTCAGTATGAGAGGAGGATCAGCTGATGGCTGAAGGTCACATTGAGCTGAAATCCCATCAGCCCCAGCAATGCCAAACACTTCCTGCCGCTAACTGCTCATTTTGTAGCAACTATCACGGCTGTGCATGAGTTCCTGCTGCAGGCCGACACACACACACACACATACACACACACACTAACATGCTCTTATTCAGTGCCCTAGTGCTCTATTTCACACGTGTGATCTCTGACATGTTTTTCAGTGATTCTCTAACCCTGTTTCTGTTTAAGCTTCTTTGGCTATGAAAAGCACTTGGGAGTGTTTTTTCTTCTGAATGTTTGATTGTCTGTTTTTCTGCTTCATCATGAGAGGATTATGTTTGAATCCAGCCTAATTTACAAAGCCTTTTATTTGTGCCCGTCTCTGTCTGTCTCTCAGTATGTACAGAAGAGGGATTATTCCCATCTTTCACCTTTACGAGGCGTTCAGCAGCTTGTCTGTTTCGTTTGGTTCAGTGACATGTGAAAGTGAATGTAATATTGCAAATGGTCTGTCGTCTTTTATTTTCAAATTGAACATGTCAGATTTATATTCACCTAAAATCAGAAAAAGAAATTGCATTTACTTTTATGCATTTGGCAGATGCTTCTATCCAGACTGATTTAAATTGCATTGCATCACTTCATGCATTTATTTGGACTCAAACCCTGGATCTTGGTGTTGTG
>NC_081792.1:29512580-29515080 GCF_963082965.1 Carassius carassius
TATACACTCACTCACACACACACACACACACACACACACACACACACACACTTACATGTACACACACACACACATACACATACACACACTTACATGTACACACACACACACACACACACTTACATGTACACACACACACACACACTCACACACTCACACACACTCTCACACACACACACACACACACACACACACACACACACACTTACATGTACACACACACACACACACTTACATGTACACACACACACACACTTACATGTACACACACACACACTCACACACTCACACACACACACTTACATGTACACACACACACACACACACACACACACTTACATGTACACACACACACACACTTACATGTACACACACACACACACACTTACATGTACACACTCACACACTCACACACTCACACACACACTCTCACACACACACACACACACACACACACACACACACACACTCACACACAGTCTAGATGTAAAATGATGCTTGATGATGTCACTCCAGACGGCGCCACAGAAACCCCAGGGAGAGCTGAGCTGATGAAGGCGTTTGAAGGGTTTATTCTTCATCAGAGCTGAAGGACTGACTGAAGACGAAGCTGAACTGACGTGATGAACTCTGTGTTATTTATGTGTGCAGCATCACTAGAGACTCACGAAGGGTTAACTGTGTAACTGGTCACATGATCTGTAGTTCTGCCCAGACACACATCACATGACCAGCGCTTCACCAGCTGTGTGTCAGGACGCACACGAGCACTATAAAGAGCACTAGTTAGTGTGCAGCATTAGTTCAGCTCACTCCTTCTGGACCTGAGCAGTGTGTCTCTCCGTCTCAATGTCTTGTTTTAGCAACACTCAGAGTTTGAAAATTCATTTTACAAAAAGCTTGACTAGAAATCCGAGTCTTCGTCTTGTTTTCCAGCACAGATGAGCTTGTGTGTCTCCGGTGGATGTCTCCTGATTCAAGGATGTTTAGATATGTGTGCTGGGAAACTAGAAATACTGCGGATTGAAGAGCTTTTAGGTTTGATGTGTAGACGGGAGATCTGATCTGAGAGCGTCTCGGTTTAATATTATGTGTGCGAGCGTGACACACTGACATGCAGCATTTCACTGGGTTTCATGATGAAACACTGCTATCAAGTGTATTTGTGAATGTCTTCCTCCTCCTCATCATCATCATCATCACACTGAAGTGATGAAGCTCGAGCTCATGATCATTCATCAGTCTGCTGGTGGTTTCCTGATCGGAGGCTCATCTCATATTGGTCTCTGTGTAGAGATGAACTCTATCTGAAGTCTAGTGGTCTGTTAGTAAGTCAGTGCTCATGTCCTGGTGTCCAGCTGGTGATGTGTGTGTGTGTGTGTGTGTGTGAGGAACATGATGAGCTTCAGGGCTCGTCTGTGGATTATGATTATGATTATGAGATCATGTGTGTAACTGACAGATCAGCTGTTCACTGTGAGCATGTGCTGCCATTAAACATCTGCAGGTCACATGACTGTCTGTCAATCATCACACGAGCCACCGCTGACACAGCAGACCACCTCCACGTGTGTGTGTGTGTGTGTGTGTGAGTGTGTGTGTGTGTGTCTGTGAGAGTGTGTGTGTGTGTGTCTGTGAGAGTGTGTGTGTGTGTGTGTGTGTGTGTGTTCAGGACACTCAGCGGTCCTTCAGGAAATGAAGATCTCCACAGGTCCATCTGGATCCACAGGTGTCTGGCTTTAGTTCTCCTGTCTGTCTCTCTACAAAAAAAAAAAAAAACATAAATAAATAAATAAAAAATATTGGTTAAAATATTTAGGCCTAAAGTGAGTAACAGAGAAATGAAACCGGTCAGATTTCTGCAGTTGACAAATCATGGCATATTTTATTATTATCCATATCCAAATATCCATATTTGTAAATGCATTTATTTAAATAGAATCAGCATTAATCTGTTCATTGCTAATACAACTACTGTACATTTATTGAGTTAAAAGTAAATGGTTAAAATATAGCTACATGTTAAATAAGCAATATTTAATTAAAATGTATAAGGTTGAATCAAACTGGATTTATTTATGATAAATATATAAACCTGGTCATCATGCATCTACATTTATGTGACTGACAAATATGAATCATATTAAATTAATGGAAATTTTTTATGAAATCCAAATACATAAATCTTACATTTAATCTTTCTCTTCTAATATCATTACTATCAGAAGAGCTTTATTGCCAGGTGTGTTCACACATACGAGGATCGGATGCACAGCACAAACAGAACACAGGTGAAAACAGATAATAACAAGAATCAACAATAGGATTAGGACACTTTTATTCTTTTTATTATCCGTCATTTCTGATACAGATCACAGAGTGTCATGAATTACTGCACACCCAGCTAACAAAAAAAAATATGATCTAAAAACATTCTGTACACATTCCCATTAAGTTTTTTTTTTTAATTCTTGGTTGTGTGAACGTTAAAGGAACATTC
>NC_081792.1:29525080-29577580 GCF_963082965.1 Carassius carassius
TGCATTACTATTTGTTTGATTATTTATAATTTTATGCATTGTTTATTATTATTGAACTTTCATTTAGCTACTAATTGTTTTATTTATCTTTACATTTTAGTATGTATTACTATTGTTTATTATTTATTTAAAATTTGATTATCAATATTTATTAATTGTTAATATGAATATTTATTTATATTTATTTCTTGTGTTTTTCCTCATTATCCAGTGTCAGGTGGTCACGTTATTTTAGTGTCGATGTAATTTTCACTCGTTCTATGATCGGTTGTGTGTGTTCTGGCTCAGTAACCCGTGACCGTGTGTGTGTGTGTGTGTGTGTGTGTGTGTGTTCTGGCTCAGTAACCCATGACCGTGTGTGTGTGTGTGTGTGTGTGTGTGTGTGTGTTCTGGCTCAGTAACCCGTGACCGTGTGTGTGTGTGTGTGTCTGCAGGTGGCCGTGCTGCTCCTGGACACACAGGGAGTGTTTGACAGTCAGTCCACCATCAGAGACTGTGCCACACTGTTTGCCCTCAGCACCATGATCAGCTCTGTACAGGTACGACACGCATCATGTGTGCTTCGCTGAGAGAGCTCGCAGTGTCCTGACGCCCCTGTTCTTATGTGCAGGTCTATAACCTGTCCCAAAACGTTCAAGAAGACGATCTGCAGCATCTTCAGGTGAGACGCGCTGCTCAATGCAGACCGAGAACACACAGCTGAATGTCAAAATATCAAGTAGAGGTGCACTGATTTATTCTTCACAGATCACCAATGAAATGATCATCAGTAAGAAATTATTTTAGCGTTTCCGTAAGGCTATTTTGAATTGGGATCATCTGTTGTAAACAACGATGTGAGAGCTGTTCGAACACGGCTGATCAATGCAAGGATTTTTAGCAGAACTGAAATACTTTTATAGTTTTTAATATTTTTAAAATTTAACAATTTATTAACAAAATTTGCCTAGCAATTAGGTGAAATTTGTTATTTTAGTTCTTTTTTTTTCTTTTAGTTTTAGTTGGCTTCTGTTTAAATATTGAATTTTAGGACAATGTCAAATTAAACGTTCAGCTTTAAAACCTTTACACACTTAAATGGCATTTGCATCTATCTGCAGGAACATGCAGTGCTTTTCTGTGTCACGTCTGTTAACATATTTCTACAAAGATGAAATGATGAACAGTGGTCACAGGTGTACTTCACATTATCAGCACTAGATCTTCAGCATGTCTGACCTGTTCTGTGTCTCTCACTGTGTCATGAATCTTTTGAGATGTTGTCATGTCACTGCGTTAAAAAAACAGAATGAAGTGACTCAAGTGTGCAAATACTCTCTGTATTATAATGTGTGCTTCTGCTGCTTCAGCTCTTCACAGAGTATGGTCGACTGGCCATGGAGGAGATCTACCTCAAACCTTTCCAGGTATGGAGTGTTTAACAATGTGAGAGCATGTGTGCGATTGTGTGAGAGTAAGTGTGGGCACGTGAGAGTGAGTATGTGTGTTTGAGAGTGGGAGTAAGAGTGTGCACAAGAGTGTGTGCACAAGAGTGTGTGTGTGTGCGCGCACAAGTGTGTGTTTGTGTGTGCACAAGAGTGTGTGTGTGTGTGTGTGCGCACAAGAGTGTGTGCGCACAAGAGTGTGTGTGTGTGTGTGTGTGTGTGTGCGCGCACACAAGAGTGTGTGTGTGTGTGCACAAGAGTGTGTGTGTGTGTGTGTGTGTGTGCAAGAGTGTGTGTGTGTGCACAAGCGTGAGCGAGAGCGTAAGTGTGTGCACGTAAGAGTGAGTGTGCACAATAGTAAGTGTGTGCATGTAAGAGTGAGTGTGTGCACAAGCGTGAGCGAGAGAGTGTGGACGTAAGGGTGAGTGTGCACAAGAGTAAGCGAGTGAGAGTAAGTGTGTTCACGTGAGAGTGAGTGTGTGCACAAGAGTGAGCGAGTGAAAGTGTGCACGTAAGAGTGTGTGTGCACGTAAGAGTGTGCACGAGTGAGTGAGTGAGTGTGTTCACGTGAGAGTGCGTGTGTGCACAAGTGTGAGCGAGAGAGTAAGTGTGTGCACGTAAGAGTGAGTGTGCACAATAGTGAGTGTGTGCACGTAAGAGTGAGTGTGTGCACAATAGTGAGCGAGTGAGAGTAAGTGTGTGCACGTAAGAGTTAGTGTGTGCACAAGCGTGAGCGAGAGAGTGTGTGGACGTAAGGGTGAGTGTGCACAAGAGTAAGCGAGTGAGAGTAAGTGTGTTCACGTGAGAGTGAGTGTGTGCACAAGAGTGAACGAGTGAAAGTGTGCACGTAAGAGTGTGTGTGCACGAGTAAACAAGTGAGTGTGCACGTAAGAGTGTGCACGAGTGAGTGAGTGTTCACGTGAGAGTGAGTGTGTGCACAAGTGTGAGTGAGAGAGAGTAAGTGTGTGCACGTAAGGGTGAGTGTGTGCACAAGTAAGCGAGTGAGTGTGTTTACATGAGAGTGAGTGTGTGCACGTAAGAGTGAGTGTGTGCACAAATGTGAGCGAGAGGGTAAGTGTGTGCACATAAGAGTGAGTGTGTGCACAAGCGTGAGCGAGAGGGTGTGTGGACGTAAGGGTGAGTGTGCACACAAGCGTGAGCAAGTGAGAGTAAGTGTGTTCACGTGAGAGTGAGTGTGTGCACAAGAGTGAGCGAGTGAAAGTGTGCACGTAAGAGTGTGTGTGCACGAGTAAGCAAGTGAGTGTGCACGTAAGAGTGTGCACGAGTGAGTGTGTTCACGTGAGAGTGCGTGTGCATGTAAGAGTGAGTGTGTGCACAAGCGTGAGCGAGAGAGTAAGTGTGTGCACGTAAGAGTGAGTGTGCACAAGAGTAAGCGAGTGAGAGTAAGTGTGTTCACGGGAGAGTGAGTGTGTGCACAAGAGTAAGCGAGTGAGTGTGCACGTAAGAGTGAGTGTGCACAAGCGTGAGCGAGAGTGTGTGCACGTAAGAGTGAGTGTGTGCACTAGTGATGTGCGGGTCATCTCCGAGTGTGTAACCCGCGGGTCGGGTTTGGGCGGGTTAAGAAATTGGCACTTTATTGCGGGGCGGGTTGGGGCGGGTCACTAAAAACCAAATGTTTAAAAATCCATTTATGTTGCATGGAATTTAATTGTGGATATTTTGATTCTTTCAAGAGATTTGTTGATTTTCAGTTTGTTCACCAAAATGATTCATTCACTGATTCGTTCAGTGACCATTTCTTCATATTACACAAATACGCCAGCAGTTGGCGAAAGAGTGTCTTTTGTGTTAAGTCTTAAGTCAACGAACGTACTTACTTGTGACAAAAACTGATTTGGCTTTATTAGTGTGTGCATGATCGCATTAAATAAATAGTCTAAATAAATTGTTCAGATTAACAAAGCACAAGGTTTTATTGGGGATTAAACTTGGAGTTATGTTCTGTATTCCAAATATGAAAACAAGCGTATGTGCACCAATAACTGCGCTTTGTATCTGCTGATTGATGATCAAGATTTACATGCTTGGCTCACTGACCCTGTATACTCTCATTAATTTAATTCACGAACGAGATGTATCAGTTCATTCAACTCTTTCACCTACGAGAAGATCGTATTCGTTCACTACCTTCAACAAGTCACATGCTCAGTCACATCTTGAGTAACTCTTTTTGACAGGATGAAACAGTTCACAGAGCTGTTCACGAGCTGTGCATGCGCTGCTAATAGCGCCGCGATCGCGCGCTGCTGTGGGAGGAACTTCATTGAACGAGAAATGAGTCTTTTACTGTCTATGGTCAGTGGATTACGTAAACGAGAACGATTCGTTCACCTAAAAGATTTGCTCACAAACGAACCCTCATAGTGCAATTACCTATAGCCTATATTGATAAGGTTACGGTACGAAGGTCTAAGTAGCAACGTAACTTGTGTGATGTCCCCGATGTGCGGGGCGGGTCAAGAAATTTTACTTGATTTGCGGGGCGGGCTGGGGCGTGCCAAATAGTTTCATAAAAGCGGGACCCGCGAGTTGGAAAAACCCCGACCTGCGCATCACTAGTGTGCACAAGCGTGAGCGAGAGAGTGTGTGCATGTAAGAGTGAGTGTGTGTGTGCACGTAAGAGTGAGTGTGTGCACAAATGTGAGCGAGAGTAAGTGTGTGCACGTAAGAGTGAGTGTGCACTAGCGTGAGTGAGAGAGTAAGTGTGCACGTAAGAGTGAGTGTGTGCACAACCGTGAGCAAGTGAGTAAGTGTGCGCACGAGTGATCGAGTGAGTGAGAGTAAGTGTATGCGTGTTTCAGTGTGTGTGTACAGTGTGTGTGTACAAAGAGTCAGTGAGTTTGCATGTGAGTGTGCACACCTTTGAGTGTGTGTGTGTGTGTCTGTTGGTCTGCAGTCGCTGATGTTTCTCATTCGAGACTGGAGTTACCCGTACGAACACGCTTTCGGTCTGGAAGGAGGAAATCAGTTCCTGGAGAAGAGGCTGCAGGTGGGTCACGTGACATCGCAGGAATCTGGTTTCTCCTGCTCTTATCACATATCATATGAGCTGAACTATGCTGTGATTCTCAGGTCAAACAGAATCAACATGAAGAGCTGCAGAACGTCAGGAAGCACATCAACTCCTGCTTCTCCAAGATCAGCTGCTTCCTGCTGCCTCACCCCGGGCTCAAGGTGGCCATCAACCCACGCTTCGACGGCCGCTTACAAGGTGAGAGTCCCCGCTGATGACCAGAGAATACAAGCTCCAGCAAAACACACACTCGTTTCACATCAGCACTCAAAATAAAGTGCTATTGATCACTGAAATATAAAGTAGTATTAAAATAAAATGAACATAAAAGACGTGTGTCTGTGTGTGTGTGTCTGGTGTGTGTGTCTGGTGTGTGTGTCTGGTGTGTGTGTCTGGTGTGTGTGTGTGCGCGCAGACATCGATGAGGAGTTCAAGAGGGAGCTGGTGAATCTGGTGCCGCTGCTTCTGGCTCCTGAGAATCTGCTGGAGAAGGAGATCAGCGGCTCTAAAGTCACGTGTCGAGATCTGCTGCAGTATTTCAGAGTAAGACCCACTTCTCCATCTGGTCTCCGTCGTTCAGATGCATGCTGGGATTGACCGTGTGCTTCTCCGTCCCAGGCCTACATGAAGATCTATCAGGGTGAAGAACTGCCGCATCCCAAGTCCATGTTACAGGTACAGACATGATCTTCACGTCTCGTAGAAAAGATGAGTTTGGCATAATCTAAGATCTCTCATGTGCATGGGTTATGTGCAGTGTTACCTGAAGAAGTTATGATCTGTTGTGCAACAGAATGTGCTTCTTAATCTAGGACCTTATTTTGAAAGAATATCTCACGAGATCACAAAAGTTTTAGTCCATGTTGTTATTTAAACCGTAAACTTCTATTGTTCAACACTTTGTTTGCCAAACAATTCTAAGAAATTGTTACATTTTCATTTTTCTAAGTTTCATGCATTTTTGTACTAAATCATGAAACGGTCCAGAAAAGAATAAACACAACATTAGTAGTTGTAGCAGTTTGAATTCAATTTATTCGACATCCTTTTTTATTTATTAGTTTAGTTAACCCTTGTGTATCGTTCAAATTCACTACCCTTTCGCTATGTTCGGGATGAAAACATCCACTAAATTAAACTGCTGTAAAAATTTATCAGATTAATGTTTTCTTCAAATTTAATTTTAATTGCCAAGTTCATAAATGATGTCACTGATTTGGGGGGAAAAAAACACAAAACATTTTTTTTCAATATAAAAAGTGATTGTGGACTGGATTTTTTTTTTTAACTTATCACAGTTTTGGACATGTAAAATATTATTAACAACACTGGCTTTGATGCATTGTTAGTTTTTGTGCAGCATCAAATTAAATTTTTTCCCATTTATGGCTTGTGGCTGTTTTTGCCCCATTGACTTCCATTATAATGACAGTTTTTGATTGCAAAGCCGTGACACCATATAATCATGCATTCTTGATGGTGGTTTTCCCTGTTGGGAAGAGATAAAATTTGTCATTTTTACAGTTGATCACCAGGTGGCACCATTAACCCTTTAGATAGGCCTGTGCAAAAAAAAAACAACAACTTTGTTTCTGGCATTTATATGGAGTATAAAAGCATGTTGGTGTGTGTGTGTGTGTGTGTGTGAGAGCCTTTGTGCACTTACCTTGATGCATCTGCATGTGGCCTATGTGTGAAATGCTTGTCTTTTCTTGATGGTAAATCGATCCAGTTTAAAACCTTAAAATCCTTCAGTGATACACTTCTTTTTTTTTTTCCTATTTTCTATAAAAAATCTACTCCGCATTAGATTTATGAACATAATTTATTATGAAGCAAAATGCAACAACAACTTCAAATAAACTGAACAACGGTGCAAGAGTTGAGTATGGATGGAGAACTAAACGGATGGTTATCCATCTTCACACACCTGCCACAGCAGCCACGAGTCGCATTGGAGTGACGTCAACTCCCCCTTTGACTGATTGGCTAGAGGAGCAGCTGTCAATCTAGAACTTGTGAGCCAATGGTGACGCTGAAGTCTGCCCTGATTTACATGAAACTCTAACTGCAACTTTTAGAAATGCAAGCGCAGATCCATGACTGCGCTGTTTGTTATTAAAAAAAAATTGCATTTGTTTTTCGGTTTTGTGGCTGCAATACATTTGGCGGGATTCTAATCCCATAGAAAACCACCAACAATCAAGAATGCATGATTTTATGGTGTCATGGCTTTGCAATCAAAAAATGTCATTATGAAGTCAATGGGGCAAAAACCGCCACAAACAATAAATGAGGGAGAAAAAAATTAAATCTGATGCTGCACAAAAACTAACAATGCATCAAAGCCAATGTTGTTACTAATCTTTTGAACTTTGATGTCCAAAACTGATTTAAAAGGAAAAAAAAAATTAAGTCCACAATCACTGATTTTTAAATCAGTGACATCATTTAAGAACTTCGAAATTAAAGAGTAAAAATCCTGGATTAAAAATAAAAATAAAAAAAACAATTAGTTTTTATTAGGACTGAGGTTGATTTAATAGATTTTACCCCAACCCAAAAGCTTTATACACAGCCTTTCCAACACACGCGTGTTGAAACTTTGCATGGCCCTAATGAGAAATATTCACCAAAATTCAAGAACAAATGCAAGGTTTAAGCAGTACTTCAGGCGGAGGCTTGTTCATTGGATGTTGAGTTGTTATCTGTGTGTCAAGTCACCTTTATTTATATAGCGCTTTAAACAAAATACATTGCGTCAAAGCAACTGAACAACATTCATTAGGAAAACAGTGTCAATAATGCAAAAATGATAGTTAAAGGCAGTTCATCATTGAATTCAGTGATGTCATCTCTGTTCAGTTAAATAGTGTCTGTGCAATCAATTTTAATTTTAATGTAGTACAAAATTCTTAACCTCAGGAAGGAGGGGGCGGGAAACGGCGGACACTTAAATAAAGCTTTAATAACCAAATAAACACAAAACAGCGCAACAGCCCCTCGCGGACGACTGCCATGCACAAAAAAAAAACTAAAGCCCAGGCCTGGTCCTCTCTCGTCGTTCACTGTCGTCGCTCCTCTTTTGTAGCCTTCCGATCTCCTCCGTGGCACTCGAGACCGGTGATTGGAGCAGGTGTCGCTCATTTCCAATCACTCCACCGGCCTCGCTCCGTTCCCACGGCTCTCGGCCCCGCCCCACTCGTCACAGCTATCAAGTCAACGATATCGCTGTAGATGAAGTGACCCCAACTAAGCAAGCCAGAGGCGACAGCGGCAAGGAACCGAAACTCCATCGGTGACAGAATGGAGAAAAAAACCTTGGGAGAAACCAGGCTCAGTTGGGGGGCCAGTTCTCCTCTGACCAGACGAAACCAGTAGTTCAATTCCAGGCTGCAGCAAAGTCAGATTGTGCAGAAGAATCATCTGTTTCCTGTGGTCTTGTCCTGGTGCTCCTCTGAGACAAGGTCTTTACAGGGGATCTGTATCTGGGGCTCTAGTTGTCCTGGTCTCCGCTGTCTTTCAGGGATGTAGAGGTCCTTTCTAGGTGCTGATCCAGCATCTGGTCTGGATACGTACTGGATCCGGGTGACTGCAGTGACCCTCTGATCTGGACACAGACTGGATCTGGTGGCCACGGTGACCTCGGAATAAGAGAGAAACAGACAAATATTAGCGTAGATGCCATTCTTCTAATGATGTAGCAAGTACATAGGGTGTTATGGGAAGTGTTCCCGGTTCCGGTTTACCTAATTAATGCAGCCTAAAAATCCTTTAACGGATTTGGATAATAAAAGCATATTTGTATGTTATGTGTATGCCAGGTTAAAGAGATGGGTCTTTAATCTAGATTTAAACTGCAAGAGTGTGTCTGCCTCCCGAACAATGTTAGGTAGGTTATTCCAGAGTTTAGGATCCAAATAGGAAAAGGATCTGCCGCCTGCAGTTGATTTTGATATTCTAGGTATTATCAAATTGCCTGAGTTTTGAGAACGTAGCGGACGTAGAGGATTATAATGTAAAAGGAGCTCATTCAAATACTGAGGTGCTAAACCATTCAGAGCTTTATAAGTAATAAGCAGTATTTTAAAATCTATACGATGCTTGATAGGGAGCCAGTGCAGTGTTGACAGGACCGGGCTAATATGGTCATACTTCCTGGTTCTAGTAAGAACTCTTGCTGCTGCATTTTGGACTAGCTGTAGTTTGTTTACTAAGCGTGCAGAACAACCACCCAATAAAGCATTACAATAATCTAACCTTGAGGTCATAAATGCATGGATTAACATTTCTGCATTTGACATTGAGAGCATAGGCCGTAATTTAGATATATTTTTGAGATGGAAAAATGCAGTTTTACAAATGCTAGAAATGTGGCTTTCTAAGGAAAGATTGCGATCAAATAGCACACCTAGGTTCCTAACTGATGACGAAGAATTGACAGAGCAACCATCAAGTCTTAGACAGTGTTCCAGGTTATTACAAGCAGAGTTTTTAGGTCCTATAATTAACACCTCTGTTTTTTCAGAATTTAGCAGTAAGAAATTACTCGTCATCCAGTTTTTTATATCGACTATGCATTCCATTAGTTTTTCAAATTGGTGTGTTTCACCGGGCCGCGAAGAAATATAGAGCTGAGTATCATCAGCATAACAGTGAAAGCTAACACCATGTTTCCTGATGATATCTCCCAAGGGTAACATATAAAGCGTGAAGAGTAGCGGCCCTAGTACTGAGCCTTGAGGTACTCCATACTGCACTTGTGATCGATATGATACATCTTCATTCACTGCTACGAACTGATGGCGGTCATATAAGTATGATTTAAACCATGCTAATGCACTTCCACTGATGCCAACAAAGTGTTCAAGTCTATGCAAAATAATGTTGTGGTCAATTGTGTCAAACGCAGCACTAAGATCCAATAAAACTAATAGAGAGATACACCCACGATCAGATGATAAGAGCAGATCATTTGTAACTCTAAGAAGAGCAGTCTCAGTACTATGATACGGTCTAAATCCTGACTGGAAATCCTCACATATACCATTTTTGTGTGCGTGTGTGTGCTGCAGGCGACGGCTGAAGCTAATAACCTGGCCGCTGTATCTGGAGCTAAAGACTTGTACAGCAGGAGCATGGAGCAGGTATGTGTCTCACCTGAGCACTTGGTCACATGAGCTCTCTCCTGTGACACACGCGTGTTCTCTGTCTGCAGGTGTGCGGTGGAGACAGACCCTACATGTCTCCGGTGGATCTGGAGCGCAGTCACGAGGAGCTGAAGCAGAGCTGCGTGCGTCAGTTCTGCGGTGTGAAGAAGATGGGTGGTGAGGAGTTCTGCCGCCGCTATCAGGAGCAGCTGGAGCAGGAGATCGACGAGGCCTACGCCAGCTTCCTCAAACACAACCACGGAAAAAACATTTTCTTCGCTGTGCGCACGCCGGCCACGCTGTTCGCCGTGATGCTGGTGATGTACGTGTCGTCAATGCTGACGGGTTTCCTGGGCGTGAGCTCTGTGGCGGTGCTGTGTAACCTGCTGATGGGTCTGGCGCTGCTCTCGCTCTGCGTCTGGACCTACGTCAAATACTCGGGAGAGTTCAGAGAGCTGGGCTGCTTCATCGACCGTCTGGCACTAACTCTGTGGGAGCAGGTGTGTATCTCTCATCATCAGCACCAGCTTCTGTCTGTGTCTCTCTGTCTCTCTGTCTCTGTCTTCTGTCTTATTTTCTTTACTATCACTTTTTATCAATTTAACACATCCTTGCTCAATAAATTATTGATTTTATTTAAAAAAAAAATGACTGACCCCAAATTACTGACCAGTAGTGTATATTGTTATTACTAAATATTTATATTTTAAAAACACAGCTGCTTTTTTTTTTTTTTACTTTTTATTCATCAAAGTATCCTAAAAAAGTATCACATGTTCTGAACAAATATTAAGCAGCAGAACTGTTTCCAACTTTGATAATGAATCGTCATATTAGAATGATTTCTGAAGGATCATGTGATAATGATCCTAAAAATTCAGCTTTGCATCACAGACATAAATGATCATTTAAAGTATAATAAATTTAAAAACAATTATTTTAAGTTGTAATAATATATCACAATATTATATTTTTTTTCTGTATTTTTGATCAAATAAATGCAGGCTTGATGAGCAGAAGAAACTTTCAAAAACATTAAAAATAGTAATGTTTCCAAACTATTGGTCTGTACTGTTTATATTGTATTAGTTTCTTTTATGTATTTATTTTCCTGAAGGCAGATGCCAAAAGCACTAAACATTATTTAATTTTCACAGTAATCGTTTCTGTTATTTATTTATTTGTAAATTTTATTGTTTCTTTTTTTGTATGCTTATATTTTTTTTCTAAGACAGCTGTCAAAGGAACTTAATGTTATTATTGGTTATTTTACATTATATATTTGAAGTATGTATTTTATTATCTTTATTTATTTATTTTTTTAAATAAAAAAAAATCAACCCCCCCCCCCCCACACCCAGTGAACTTTATAAGACGAGTGTCAAAAAAATATTGATCGTTTTTATATTTTTTTTATAATTTATGTTTTTTAATTTATTATTTTATGGATATTTATGAATTTAATTTAAACCCTTTAGACTATGTCTATTATACTTTAGGTTTTATTTATTTTATTTTATATTTTAACTTTGTTGAATTAGAACTTAGTATAAGTTATATTTCTTACTTGAATTAGAAATATAATACCCCCCCCCCCCATCATGATGATGATGATGAGGATGATTTAGACTCCGCTCTAGGTTTGATCTTTCATACTGAAGACTCAGATCAGTGTAGCTGAAGGTAAGCTCTGAACTCTTCTTCTGTCTGTAACGTCTCGCTCTCTTCTCACTCCATGCTCACACAGAGGACGCCGAGGAAGGTGAGAGTGACCTCTGACCTCTTCACCTCCATCACAAGTGTGTGTGTGTGTGTTACTAACACACGTCTCTGGTTTCAGGTCTTTTCCAAACTGTTCGAGGTCGTGCGGAGCAAAGTGTCACAGACGCAGAGACCGAGACGGTCCTCAAACAACAACATCAAGAAGAGGAACTAGCCGAGACGCCCAGGTTCAGGATGCTCCGTGAACGCCGAGGATTCTGGGGGATCTTTGACCAGGTGTCCTCTTTCTCATGTCATTTCCTCTGTCCGTCTCATCTGTGTTCATGGAGAAGACGTCTCTGTCCTCCGCCGGACGCTCTGAGCATGCGTCATGTGACTCTGAGCGGGTCACGATACACTACAGGACCTAGTTGAGAACACTAAACTGTACCAATGATTCCTCCGTCTCTCTGCTGTACAGACGAACTTCCTGTGCTTCATCATTCCATCCGTCCGGACTGCGTTTCCTGTACAGACCAGGGTTTTTAAGCTGCTCGCTGTCACAATCGCGCACATACACACACACACACACACACACACACACACGTTTTGTTTTCTACCGTCTTCTGCCTTGGGCTTCATCACTCCGGAATGTTTCATTAATTTTTCCATTTCTATTTCTTTAATTTATTTTTCAATTTGATTAAAGTGAATCACTGTATGTTCACGTGTGGATTGTTTGTGTGTTCATGGGAATCATTTGATGACTGTAAGATTCATTCCTCATGAACCGATTCAGAGAGCTGAAGCTCGGTCAGTGTGCTGTACTTCTAAATCTCTTTCAGAAGTGGATCATGTTCCTGTTTTGAATGTTTTCGAGGAGCGGCGGGAGATATAACGGTTAACCGGTTTCGCGCTCACGTGATGTTGACGTGCTGTGGTCACACACACATATCGTTTGCACACACTTAAGCATTGCTGTTTAAAAACAAGTGATTTTAAGACATTTGAAATGCAATCAACAGCTTGTTTGTGTGCAAGTATCCTAAGTAGTAAATGGTGATTTTGGTCTTCAGTGAAAGCAAACAGAAAACGCACGTGTAACATTATATTGGACGCAGGCAGCTCTTAAAGTGACAGCAGTCTAATAAAATTCCTTCTGTCTGTCCTTCATGTTCATTAAACAACAAACGAGAAAATCTCTCACTGCTCTTAACTAATCCCTTTTCTAACTTTAATAAGCTGTGTGTGTGTGTGTGTGTGTGTGTGTGTGTGCTCTTGATTGAATCATCTTTCAGCATTTGCGCTGGAATGTTTGAGTTGTTTTCTGCAGTTTTAATGAAGGTCAATTTAAAACAATTTAAAGCGCACCCGTCCGATGAGATCTCTCGTGTATGAAGGGTTTATGTGCGTTTCTGAATGTAAAGTGAAGAAGCTGAAGTCCGTCATTCTTTATTATCAGGAATCTCTGGGTTCGTACAGTATGGAATATAAGATCTCTTATGTTTGACACGAGACGTTTATTTTTCAAGTATTGAAGCACAATCTGTAAAACTCTTTCTCTTCACAGAGAGAAAAACTGAGGTCCGACAAACCCGAGATTAAACCTGTGCATGCCGATACAACAGTAATGAAACATTTATTACACAGATTCTGCTCCGTTTGAGCCAGTAATAATTATAATAATGTATAATAATATTATCTATATTATAAGACTAAATGAGCCACTAAAATCAGCACCAGTGGCCAGAGAAATCAACATCAGAAGGATCATGTGTTTGGATTCACAACAGTAATAATACACTGATGAAACATCAGAAATAATTACCTTTACATCATCTACAGATGCGGTTCTCAAGCTTTCAGAATAAAAGTCCCCCTCATCCAACAATAATTAGGACAAAGAAGCTAGCCTTTCAACATTTTCATTAACAGAGATTGGGGTATCAATACATTTAATTAACTATAATTCATTTTGTGATTAAAAATATATTTAATAACTAATTATAGAAGGCGTAAAAAAACTTTCAATTTTTTTTATTTTAATTTATATATATATATATACAATTATTTTAAAGAAAACTTTTTAGCATTTTGAGTTATTGAAATTTTTCACAAAAAATGTTTTTTTAATTGTACCCCCCCCCCCCCCCCCAGCTTTTAAAATGAGTTCATTTTAATATAATTTAAAGAAAATGCTAAAAAAAAAAAAAAAAACATTGAAATGCTTTTAAGTCACCCTGGTTGAGAACCGCTGATCTACAGAGATTTTAAAATGAAAAAAAAACATGTTTTCTCTCCAACAAACCAAACTAAACAACACATAAAAAACAACAACATTATGAAAATGATGAGCACAACAAGCAGGAGGAATGACACTGGTGAAAGAAAGTTTACTTCAAATCAATGTTGTAAATTTGTGTGTTTAAATTTTTTTCCTATGATTCTCACAGGAGTGATGAAGATGAATATATGAGCCTCATCAAGAAGCATCTGCTAACACTCATGAAATCCCTTCTGATCTTCTGCTTCATCAATACTGGCCCAAATGTACTGTAAACGCCTGCCTGTCAATCATCACACTAGCCCCACCCCCACACGCAGACCCCGCCCCTCAGGCGGCGATCAGAGGAATCCAGCGTCAGTCCTTCATCACAGGAAGTTGTTTGAGATCTGATCCTGGTGTTCAAACAGGTCCTCTGCCTCTGCGCTGTAAGCGTCTCCTGAAACACAGCGAGGTAAACGTCATGTGTGCTGTTCATCAATGTATGGAGTTTCATTTACGGCTTGTGCGTGTGTGTGTGTGATAGTGTGTGTGTGTGTGTGTGTGTGTGTCTCACCGGTGTGGCAGCTGTACATAAACACTCGTCCTCCGTCGTAGCGGCAGCGGCAGCGCATCACATTATTCTGGAAGTCAGACTCGGCCATATCCAGCGACGGATTGACCTCCACCTTCACACACACACACACACACACACACACCCAGGACTGAGCTTCATCAGATCAGATTCAGGTTTTGATTCTCATCTTGATTGAAAAGTGAATGTTGCATTAGATCCAACAATATTTTATTAAAATATATGATTTTTTTCATAATTAAGTAAACATTATAAAATATGATTGTTAGAGTATATTAATATTAAAATATTATATTTTTTTATTTTTACTTTTTTTAATCAAATTTACAGAACTTTTTAATTTATTAAAAGTTTTATTTATTTTTTAAATATAAACGAATCGGATGAAAAAATAAACATTTCAAAATCATTTTTTTTTGTAACTGATATAGTTTATATTAATATAGTCTGATTTTGGTTTCTTGTATTAAAAGGTTTTCTTGGCCTCTCTGGTGAAGGTGTAAAATGTAAACACACTTAAATAATCACATGAATTAAATAAAGCCACTTATGTTTATAATCTAAACATCAGTCATATATCCCATAATATCTCTATGAATATGAGGGTGAGGATTATTCATGTTAATCAGATCCTTCCTGAGCAGAAACTCTCTCTGAATTTCTCTTCTGCATGAGAGTGATCTGGAGTGACCGTGATCTATTTCCTGTTTGCTGAGAGTGGATCTCAGACTGAATACTGGAGTGAACTCTGAAGGTCAGACGGAGTCTAATGATCCCAAGAACTCCTTCTTTTCGCTACTCTTTAAATGTTTTTCTTCTTGTGTGTCTTTAAAGACACTAAGCTCGAGTCTTAACATAGTTTCTGTCAGGTCTGCGCTCAAAAAGTACAAAATAAAAACCTTTACAGAACTATAATACAGTACATGCATCTCATTGAAATGAAATATTTCTCAGGGTTAGAGGAGGCTCAGCGTGACCTCTGACCTGGAAGATGTAGTCTCCGGGCCGGATGTCAGTAATGTCCACCCACTGGCAGTCGATGTCATGGCGGTACGTATCCCAGCAGCCCACAGTGATGCCCTGATCGCCCATGTTATAGCAGGCGTAGCGTTTAGTCAGGCCTGTTACCGTGGAGACCATACAGATGACATCATTAAACTCTCACTTTCATCAGCAGGACCAATAGAAATAGAGTTTTTACATGATCACTGTAGTGTAGAATTATTCTGTGGGGTTTGAATTTTCACAATCATTCGATTAGTTTTCGCCGTTATTTCTCTAGCTGAACAACAATATGGTTCTGAAAGTAAAAATACTATTGAGAAAATCCATAAAGAGATAAACTATACAAATATGATGTATAAAGCTGTTAATGAGCTGAAGTGATCAACATCAGATTCATTAGATGACCTGTCCACTTCACTGCACTGAGGATAACAACACAACCAGACCTCTCACGATTAATGTCAAGATTCAGACATTTAATGTGATAAACAATTAATAAACATTTAATCAATAAAATATATATATTCGTTTTTTTTTCTTTCTCTCATTTAGAGAACAATTAAAGGACATTATAAATTTTTTAACACTTTGTAAATGTCTTTAATATAATGGCAGTAGCATTAATCCATTCTCTGGTAAAGTAAATAAATATTACTCAGAATAATAATTAGGGCTGTCAATAAATTAACTTGTAATAAAATTAATTACACAATATGCTGATTAATCCAATTAATTTTGAGGTTACTTCTATACTCAATACTTTCACTCAAGTATGTTTTTGGCCTGATACATAAAACTCTTTCTTCATCTTTTTTGTTAATAATTAACAATTAAAATCAATAAAATTAGAATAATTAAGTTTGAGGACCCGAGAGGTTGTTTTAGCAGTAAATCCACATCCAGCTTTACAGGAACAGTTTTACTCAGTTTCTGTTTAACTACTCAGATGTATGTCTATTCATCATTAAAATGCTCACGGACTTTCCAAAGTCTATAAGTCACTTTTAAAACAAGTCTTCCTGAATTATTTGGACTTCAGAAACAAAAACAGCTGCTGAGGAGTGAATTCAAATAAGAAATACCTTGATTTCAATCAGTTTGGTCTTATTTTAAAGCTTATTATGTCTGATTGGAATTGATCTCAAGCAGGAAGTAAAGAGCTTCACCTTCAGGGCAGTACGTGTCCTCCAGACAGAAGCTGGCCTTGTGACCCTCCGCCACCTTTGTGCCGTTCAGGGTCAGGAGGTCATAGTGTGTGAAGACCTCGATGCTGTGGTAGTGTCTGTAAGAGAGGAGGAGCGTGATCACGTGACACAGTCCTGGGCTCTGATTGGCCCGTGAAGCATCACATGACTCACTCACCGGTGACACTGGTGCCAGGTCCAGGACTCCCGTGAGGCTCGTGGTCTGAAGTCGGCCCGTCCGAGGTTCATGATGCGTGAGGAGAAGCGCAGCAGGCGGCGGTGACCGTAGGGCCAGGTCATGCGTGCGGCGGAGGACGACAGACAGTTCTCCTCGTGAGCGCAGGTCAGCAGGTGCAGTGGACGGTCCTCCAGATACGCAGACTCCTGCACCAGCTGCGCGTCAATCACTAGATCCGGAGCCGCTGAGGACACACATAACACACTCTTCACATACACACACAACACACTCATCACATACACACACACACACACACACACACACACACACACACACACAACACAAAGCTCTTCCAAAGACTTAAGTCTCAATTCCAAAGAGATATTCTTTATAAAAAGACTTATCCACACCCCCTAAAACACCTTGTTCTAACATGCCCCCACATGTCTACGTCACAATGTGGGAAGACTTGCATAACGCCACCTAGATGTTCACGCAAAGGAAGAAGGCGTAACTTTTATTCTCGTTGTAGTATTGTTGTTGCCGCTGCCGCCATGTCGTATAGACGCTGTGTATTTGGTTGTGAAAGCGAAACTACTTTGCTTGGCCTTTCCAAAAGAGGATGATATCCGCTTTGTCATGCCTGGAGCTGATCTGTGCTGGTCACTGAGGAAATACATCAACTTTGGACTGTGGATCGCCGGATCGGCTTTCACCGTGGATGTGAAAAGCCTCACTCTAGGCAAAGGCTCACTCTAGGCCTCCGCTCACTCTAGGCAACGGCTCACTCTAGGCCTCCGCTCACTCTAGGCCTCCGCTCACTCTAGGCCTCCGCTCACTCTAGGCAACGGCTCACTCTAGGCAACGGCTCACTCTAGGCAACGGCTCACTCTAGGCCTCCGCTCACTCTAGGCAACGGCTCACTCTAGGCAACGGCTCACTCTAGGCAACGGCTCACTCTAGGCCTCCGCTCACTCTAGGCAACGGCTCACTCTAGGCAACGGCTCACTCTAGGCAACGGCTCACTCTAGGACTCCGCTCACTCTAGGCAACGGCTCACTCTAGGCAACGACTCACTCTAGGCCTCCGCTCACTCTAGGCCTCCGCTCACTCTAGGCCTCCGCTCACTCTAGGCAACGGCTCACTCTAGGCAACGGCTCACTCTAGGCCTCCGACTCACTCTAGGCCTCCGCTCACTCTAGGCAACGGCTCACTCTAGGCAACGGCTCACTCTAGGCCTCCGCTCACTCTAGGCAACGGCTCACTCTAGGCAACGGCTCACTCTAGGCCTCTGCTCACTCTAGGCCTCCGCTCACTCTAGGCAACGGCTCACTCTAGGCAACGGCTCACTCTAGGCCTCCGACTCACTCTAGGCCTCCGCTCACTCTAGGCCTCCGCTCACTCTAGGCCTCCGCTCACTCTAGGCAACGGCTCACTCTAGGCCTCCTCTCACTCTAGGCCTCCGACTCACTCTAGGCCTCCGACTCACTCTAGGCCTCCGACTCACTCTAGGCCTCCGCTCACTCTAGGCCTCCGCTCACTCTAGGCAACGGCTCACTCTAGGCCTCCGCTCACTCTAGGCCTCCGCTCACTCTAGGCCTCCGCTCACTCTAGGCCTCCGATTCACTCTAGGCCTCCGATTCACTCTAGGCAATGGCTCACTCTAGGCCTCCGCTCACTCTAGGCCTCCGCTCACTCTAGGCCTCCGACTCACTCTAGGCAACGGCTCACTCTAGGCCTCCGCTCACTCTAGGCCTCCGCTCACTCTAGGCCTCCGCTCACTCTAGGCAACGGCTCACTCTAGGCCTCCGCTCACTCTAGGCAACGGCTCACTCTAGGCAACGGCTCACTCTAGGCCTCCGCTCACTCTAGGCAACGGCTCACTCTAGGCAACGGCTCACTCTAGGCCTCCGCTCACTCTAGGCCTCCGCTCACTCTAGGCAACGGCTCACTCTAGGCAACGGCTCACTCTAGGCCTCCGACTCACTCTAGGCCTCCGCTCACTCTAGGCAACGGCTCACTCTAGGCAACGGCTCACTCTAGGCCTCCGCTCACTCTAGGCAACGGCTCACTCTAGGCCTCCCCTCACTCTAGGCAACGGCTCACTCTAGGCCTCCGCTCACTCTAGGCCTCCGCTCACGCTAGGCAACGGCTCACTCTAGGCAACGGCTCACTCTAGGCCTCCGACTCACTCTAGGCCTCCGCTCACTCTAGGCCTCCGCTCACTCTAGGCAACGGCTCACTCTAGGCCTCCTCTCACTCTAGGCCTCCACTCACTCTAGGCCTCCGCTCACTCTAGGCCTCCGACTCACTCTAGGCCTCCGACTCACTCTAGGCCTCCGACTCACTCTAGGCAACGGCTCACTCTAGGCCTCTGACTTACTCTAGGCCTCCGCTCACTCTAGGCAACGGCTCACTCTAGGCCTCTGCTCACTCTAGGCCTCTGCTCACTCTAGGCCTCCGCTCACTCTAGGCCTCCGACTCACTCTAGGCCTCCGTTCACTCTAGGCAACGGCTCACTCTAGGCCTCCGTTCACTCTAGGCAACGGCTCACTCTAGGCCTCCGCTCACTCTAGGCAACGGCTCACTCTAGGCCTCCGCTCACTCTAGGCAACGGCTCACTCTAGGCAACGGCTCACTCTAGGCCTCCGCTCACTCTAGGCAACGGCTCACTCTAGGCAACGGCTCACTCTAGGCCTCCGCTCACTCTAGGCCTCCGCTCACTCTAGGCAACGGCTCACTCTAGGCAACGGCTCACTCTAGGCCTCCGACTCACTCTAGGCCTCCGCTCACTCTAGGCAACGGCTCACTCTAGGCAACGGCTCACTCTAGGCCTCCGCTCACTCTAGGCAACGGCTCACTCTAGGCCTCCGCTCACTCTAGGCAACGGCTCACTCTAGGCCTCCGCTCACTCTAGGCCTCCGCTCACGCTAGGCAACGGCTCACTCTAGGCAACGGCTCACTCTAGGCCTCCGACTCACTCTAGGCCTCCGCTCACTCTAGGCCTCCGCTCACTCTAGGCAACGGCTCACTCTAGGCCTCCTCTCACTCTAGGCCTCCACTCACTCTAGGCCTCCGCTCACTCTAGGCCTCCGACTCACTCTAGGCCTCCGACTCACTCTAGGCCTCCGCTCACTCTAGGCAACGGCTCACTCTAGGCCTCTGACTTACTCTAGGCCTCCGCTCACTCTAGGCAACGGCTCACTCTAGGCCTCTGCTCACTCTAGGCCTCTGCTCACTCTAGGCCTCCGCTCACTCTAGGCCTCCGACTCACTCTAGGCCTCCGTTCACTCTAGGCCTCCGACTCACTCTAGGCCTCCGCTCACTCTAGGCCTCCGCTCACTCTAGGCCTCCGCTCACTCTAGGCCTCCGCTCACTCTAGGCAACGGCTCACTCTAGGCAACGGCTCACTCTAGGCAACGGCTCACTCTAGGCCTCCGACTCACTCTAGGCCTCCGACTCACTCTAGGCCTCCGCTCACTCTAGGCCTCCGACTCACTCTAGGCCTCCGACTCACTCTAGGCCTCCGTTCACTCTAGGCCTCCGACTCACTCTAGGCCTCCGCTCACTCTAGGCCTCCGCTCACTCTAGGCAACGGCTCACTCTAGGCCTCCGCTCACTCTAGGCCTCCGCTCACTCTAGGCAACGGCTCACTCTAGGCAACGACTCACTCTAGGCCTCCGCTCACTCTAGGCCTCCGACTCACTCTAGGCCTCCGCTCACTCTAGGCAACGACACACTCTAGGCCTCCGACTCACTCTAGGCCTCCGCTCACTCTAGGCAACGGCTCACTCTAGGCCTCGGACTCACTCTAGGCCTCCGCTCACTCTAGGCCTCCGCTCACTCTAGGCAACGGCTCACTCTAGGCAACGGCTCACTCTAGGCCTCCGACTCACTCTAGGCCTCCGCTCACTCTAGGCCTCCGCTCACTCTAGGCCTCCGACTCACTCTAGGCAACGGCTCACTCTAGGCCTCCGACTCACTCTAGGCCTCCGCTCACTCTAGGCCTCCGCTCACTCTAGGCAACGGCTCACTCTAGGCAACGGTTCACTCTAGGCCTCTGCTCACTCTAGGCCTCCGCTCACTCTAGGCCTCCGACTCACTCTAGGCCTCCGACTCACTCTAGGCAACGGCTCACTCTAGGCCTCTGGTCTCCGCTCACTCAAGGCCACAGTGTGTGACACTGTTTCATTGAGAAAGCGAAACTACTTTTGTTTGGCCTTCCAGAAGAGGACACGACTAGAAATAATGTTTATATCACGTTTATAATGGGATTTATGTTTATGTCTCATCGCTCTGGCCGGACAGGGCATCACAGTATGTTAAGGGGCATAACATTTCCATCACACACTTGAGGTTTTCAGCCAATCACAACGCACTGGATACCTAGCCAATCACAGCACACAATTTTAGCAGCATCATATTAACCCATAAAAGACAAATATTTTGTCATTGAAAATTTCTTGAAAATAGTATTACAATATTGTCTTGTTCTAGTGAACCAAGTATCTGTATTTTGTCTCATCTCGTGAGCTAAATGTATTGCACACCCATAGCTCATAATTTTCCAAGTGTATGATACAGCTTTCATTCTTCAGGTCAACCATATATACATGAAGAAAAAATCAGTTTGAATAAGGAAAGCAATAACTTTGCCACAGTATCATTTCAGATATTAAAGATAGGAACCCATTGCCCCAGCCCCAGACGTTAACCCCTGATAAACACACTC
Organism: Carassius carassius; assembly: GCF_963082965.1. Lineage (NCBI taxonomy): Eukaryota > Metazoa > Chordata > Actinopteri > Cypriniformes > Cyprinidae > Carassius > Carassius carassius. The sequence continues at coordinate 29,546,347 of NC_081792.1, forward strand.
ATCAAATACACACAGATTTAAGAGCTGCAATGTCCAACACACCACGGTAAATCACTTTAATCAAAATATTATGTTAAACCAATACCTTTTAGTCAGATGAACCCCTTCTGAACTACTTACATTAATTCCCCTTCAAGTCCTGATATGTGTGTGTGTGTTAATGTGTGCTCATACCATCTGCACAGGTGACTCCGGCGGCTCTGGCTCCGCCCCCTCTTGGGCAGTACACCTGTCCGTTCCTGTGGCACTGCTGGATGGAGATCTCAGTGCCGATGCAGTGTGTTCCGCTCAGAAGCACGTCCTCGGACCCGGAGCTGCTGGGCCAGAACCAGGTCTCCTGCGGGACGGACCGAACGTGTGACTGAGGCTGCAGGAATCCACCCAAAGTCTAATAACGCCCGCTATTACAGCTAATTCATGCACATTATCAAATACTTTCCACGCTCCTCTCCACCGTCTATTTAGCGAGAGCCGCTTTTAAACAGGCTTTTATAAGAGTGCAAATGTGCTCTGGTCCAGCAACTCTATTTTGGGTTTGTTTTCTCTCTGGGTTTCCTGCTCTTTCCCTGAATCTGTGCAGGGCTGTAATTACCTCTGCATGGGAAACAACAGCCTTGAAAACTAAAGTTTCACGGGTGTAAACAGTGATTCAGCTCACCATTACTGCTAAGAGTGAGAATATAGTGAGTGATTGTTCAGCTGTCACTCATAAGAGTCTCTTCAAGCTGCTTCAGCACAATAACAGTCGAGCCGAGAGAGTTTGTGCTGATAAACAAGCGTTACTTGAACACACAAATAAATTACATTTCTGACACCCACTGGTCACAGAAAAGATTAAGATAAATTGTTGACAAAACCCATGTGACCAAAAGCACAAATCCTATTGGCTGGCCAGTTTTCTTCTCAGTGTGATGGAAAAGAGATTAGAACAATCTCCCTGAGAAATGCTGCACTAGCTAAGTTTCCACTTATTTCTATGCAAATTTTGGGATATCACATAAAAACGTTGGATGAAAATGCCAAGATGCGCATAAATTCTACAAATGCACATAAAAAACATATTTGTTCAATTGAGTCAAAACATTTTTTTAATCTAATGACAAGACATGCACAGAAACTACCATGAAAAGACATTTACAGAATAAATTTATCTCATCGCACACCATCTCACATACTGTTTTAATAATTCTGAAATGCCTGAGCAAAAGTATGTCATCTAAATAATTTATTGTAATTATCTCACATAAATGTTCCTCCATCATGAGATCTGTGACATACAGATGTAGAACAGAGTTAACGTCACGTACCTGATGGGCTCTGGAAGCGAAGCCGAAGCCGAGCTGTCGACACGCCACCATGGCTTCATTAATGCCCCAGTTCTCACTGCAGACGGAGCCCCAGCGCTGCTGACCGTTCACCTCCATCAGCACCTCCACCCGGCCCTCCGCCGCCTCCCGCCCCCCCGCCAGACGCACCTGGGCATTACAGTTCAAAAAGTATGGATGCAAGCAGCATTTAAGTGCAACAGAAGAGAAAATGATGAACTAAACATTGCAGGGAACACCAGACCCACTGCAGAAATGAGTAATCAAAGCCATTTGTAAATTATGTAAGGCAAAATAATAAAAAAAACAAAGACAATGGCTTGTAATATTATTTAATTTCTGATACTTTTTTACCAATAGGTGGCGCTGTGACAACATTTATATGCTGTATTCAGTGTGAGGTCACTGTGACATGGTCAAAGTTTGGTGTCAATATGACCAAGTGTCACAGAGAAACAGTTTCAAAATCATTTAAAAATCACAAATTTCTTTGTTGAGTTTGCCACAAATTCAGTAGCTGCTTTGTCGGCATGATCTGAATCAAATTTAGTTAAAATTTGATAAAAAAGCTCAGTTTTAAAATCATTAAGCTGGGGAGCCGTTTTCAAATCTTTGCATTTGGGAATCAAATATTTTAACCACAGAAGTGAACACTTTTTTGAACACTTTTATCGTCCAAATGTACACCAAATTTCACCATGATATTGGATGGGAAAGGAATCTATCCCCTGACCACTAGATGATGCTGTGCAGATATCCTCAGCTCATGTCTGTTGTAACACAACCAAGTTTGGTCTGAATATATTAAAGCATTGCAGAGATACAGCCTCACACCCACTGTGGCATCGCTTCACATTATTCAAGAATGATTTGACGAATCAATCTGAATTCCTTAAATTTTTGTCAGCATGATCTGAAGATGATCTGGTTGGATTTTCTTGAAAATCAGACGAACAATTTAGGAGGAGTTTTCAAAAATTTGGTTTTCAAAGTAAATCAAAATGGCAATGTTCTCAGCATGATCCAGGGAATGTATCTCCTGACCACTAGATGGCGCTGTGCCGATACTCTGCAGGTGTGCTCAGGTCACTGTTGTCATTACACACACCAAGTTTGGTCAGAATATATTAAAGTGTTGAAGAGATATAGCCTCACCTCCACTTCGGCAAACTCATCATCAGATTTATCCATGTGTTAATCGAGAATGATTTGACTAATCAATTTGAATTCCTGAAATCTTTTTTCAGCATGATCTGAAGATGATCTGGTTTGCTGTTTCAGAAGATCAGAGCAACAGTCTAAGAGGAGTTAAAAAAAAGCTAAGAATTTCAAGAATTTCGTTTCTAGTCCTATGGTTATTGGAATAACATGAGTACATATTTGGACCATTGGTGGCGCTAGAGAGTTTGAGTTAGACACTCCAAATTTACTATGATTAAAGTTCATACTGACTTCTATCTGTGTGCCAAATTTCACAACTTTTTAGCATCTGCTTCCCTGGGCTGCCAATGGCTCAAGAGCGGGAGAACAAGAAAACTAACGATTACAGTAAGTGTCTATGTACGTACCGTCGCGCTCAGGCCGGTGTTGGGGACGTTGCAGCGGACAGATGCATCCTGGGAGTGTTTGCATGAGCGCAGCGGCACTTCCTGGAAGCGGCACTGTGTGATGGAGCTCTCCTGGCCTGAACACTTCACCGCGTTCATGTGAATCGGACCCGTACCTGCACAAACACATGTTCCACGAGCTGATGTCTGGACACCACAAGCCCGTTTACCTGCTAGAAATGTCATTAATGCGTTGTGTTTGGCAGAAAACTGCAACTGGCCTGATTGCAAGTTAAACGGGGGCAGACGTGCATGTGTGATGTGGATGCTGGGTTCAGTAAATTACACACATTGGCCAAATGGAAGCGTTTAATAGATGGAAATAGCAGCAGGAAATAGCAACCGGGACGGAGAGACGCGTGTGTATGGACGAGTCTCCCTGTAATTAGTGCACGGTTGGGTCATGAAGTCACCAGCAAACGTGTCTCTTATTCTCCTCATCACCACTGAAGAACAGACTGACAGCGTATAATTCAGAGCATTAACCCTGAAAATAGAGCAAAACCCCAAACCTGAGACGATGGAACAAATGCACATGGTATAGGAGAGCATGCTGGGAAGACTGGTGTATTTATGTTGAGATGTGCATGGTCTGCAGTAAGCCTTCAGGACTTTAGTATTAGGAATTTATTCGTTTAATATTTTATGGTAATAATAAATGTATTAAAATAATAATCCTTATTATTATTAGATTTAATTAGAGTTAATTAGGAATATTTATTATTTTGTTTAATACATTTACTTATAATGATACATAAATATACATATATAAGGAAACATTTAAATTAGATTTAAAACCATGCAGCCCAAACTGGAGTGTTCCCACAGGAGCATGAAGACTGAACTAAACATTCCCATCGCAGCGTCTGAACGGCGTCCGTCTGAGTGTTTCATGTTTTCTGTTTAGACTAGCAGAGAAACTCAAACTCAACACCCATCAGCCACTGGGGAAGAGGAAATAACATTGAGCTCATATCAGCTCTGAATCTTTGAGCATGGTGAGGTGACATTACCTTGACCCATGAGCGCTCCTCGTGGGGCGTCTCTGGCCGAGCCGAAGCCCAGCTCTCTGCACACCACGCTGGCCGCTGTCAGATCCCACAGATGGTCACACACGGTCCCCCACTTACCCTCGCGGAGCACCTCCACCCGGCCCTCGCCCAGCCGTGCACCGGCCTTCAGACGCACCGCCGCCTGCAGGAACACACAGACACATGAGCCGTGTCCCCGGGGCCAGGGCTCACAGCTGGACCCTGAGCAGCACTCACGTTCAGAGGGGGCGGAGCATGCGGGTGTCTGGAGGCGGAGCTTCTGGAGAACTGAGCACCAGGAACACAGCGCACCACTGCGTGCATCCCTCCGGAGCAGGGAACGTCGTGCCGCGGGACGGAGAGCTGCGCTCGACACTGTGCCAGAGACACCTCCGAACCCGAACACTGAACCCTCTCGACCCAGAACGCCTTCTTACTGACCGCAGACCTGCAGACACACACACATCTCTCTCAGAGTCCCTTCATACAGCCAACACTGACAACAAACAGCTGATGAAGCCCTACCTTGTGGCTGGATCCTCCATCTTTGAGTCCCACAGTTTCCTGAAACCACACAAATGAGCCGATAAATAAGACTGGACTAAATAAACAGGCTTCACATGAGCGACGGAGATTGACAGTCGCATACAGCTGTGGTCAGAATTATTGGACCCCTTGGTAAAAAACTCACAAAAATCATTTATTTTCTTTAAGCCACCTATCCCTAACCCTAACTGTTTTACCTCAATGAAAGGTACCATTTTTGTGAATTTTTTCAACGAAAGATCAATAGGATAAACAATGCAGATTTATTTTTACAGCCTTCTTTGCTTATATTTACCAAGGGGCCAATAACGCTTACCATGACTGTATATATACATAGCATCCTCAGCGAGCAGCAGATGGTAAATAAACTCTATGGAAACTCCGGGACGTTCTGCTGGGTTTGTGGTCAGCAGACGTTCACACACAGATCTCCATGTTCTCAGAGCTCAGCCAAAACCGCTCATGCTTGTGTTTCCCGTCCGTATATCTCAGCTCCAGCCAAGGACGTGCATGAAAACACATCGAAACGAGGCCCTGGTGTATTCTGGTCTAGATTCTGAAACACATCAGCGTCTGAGTACCCAGACGGACCGAACCAGACTCAAAACAGCAACCATGTTTCCTGTACTTTCCAGTGGTTTAGAGAGGAAAGGATGGCGCTTGCAACTCCACGCTTGTGGGTTTGATTACCAGGGAAAGCAAGAACTGATAGAGTTAATGTGTTCCTTGAATGTAATCTAAATCACTTTGCCAAACACATTCAGATCAGTAAAACCTATGATCAACCACCTTCAATTAAGCTACAAACTTAATGTTTCCATCTAACATGTGTTTGGAGCTTTAGCTCCTCATATTAATGGATATTAATGGAAAAACCAATCACAAATCTTCTGAGTTCAGGAGGACGGAGGTGGAAGTGTTGAGTGTTTCTGGGTTTTGGCCAAATTTAGAGGAGGTTAAACAAAAGAGCTGAAATGACCGTCCTAACGAGTCACTGAATTAAAGCAGCAGTTAAAAATACCCACAAGCACCTGCTGAAACACAAAGAGCTCTCTGTGTCGCATGGAAACACAACAAACTAACAGAAAGCGTATGATAACACGGTGTTTCTGGAAATGTTGAGAGTTCTTCATTCATGAGCACTTATATATGAGATATATATATACGTCTCGTCTGTCTGAGCGCTGGTGGTCTGCTCTGGTTGCAGCATGACTTTAGGAAACCACTTATTTGCCACATCAACAGAGATCTGTGCAGGGCTGTGATTGGCTGAGAGCAGTCACATGACCCGAGATGTCTCAAACATACAGTTTTCTGACCAAAACACATTTCAAATATATGCTAAATGTATGTTTTAAACAGTGAAGCTCAATCAAAAATATTTTTGGGATTCAAGAAAAAAAAATAGGCCTATGAAATATATTTAAAAATAAGTATTTTCTGATCACTTTAACAACCTGTTTTGTGTAAAACACTGGGATTTTCTTCAACAAAACCAACAAAACTGGGATCAAAGTCCCTCTTTAGAGAAGAAAAGTCTCTGTGTTTAGGAAGCCTGATTATATTTAAATCTAAAGATCTGATGATAAGATTTAATCTATAACATAACATCATGGCCAGAAATGAGTACACATTAATCTGAATATAAAGTCAAACTAAAGTGCTTCTTCTCACAATAATAAGAGTTTAAAGGAAACACAGACCGAATCGAGCTGAACCGGGTGGAGTCCTGAAACAGCTGAACGAAACCAACTATTAAAAATCACTCGCAGAAGCACAGAATCTCACTGCGGCTGGAGTTTAATATAGACTCAAACCCGTCATTTAGCGCTGGGGAATAAATCACAGCTCCTCACAGAACAATACACACTCCCTCAGCACATCTAACATCTGAGACATTCACACATCTCTGCCAGCGGGTCAGAAAAACACACAATTCAAAGCAAAAGCAGATTATTTTTATTTGATCCATTTCTCAGATTAATGTCAGCTCTGAAACTGATATAAAACTACTAATGTAAAGTGAACTAAAGGTCAGAACTATTAAATCTACTCCAGACCACATTAATACTGCTCATTAAAGCTGTGCTGTTTCTTATTAAAGTGTCTCTCAGTGCTGCAGTGAACAGAATAAAGGGCTAGAAATCAAATAAAACCTGCTACTGTAAGCATGACGCTAGCCCCGCCTCCAGCGTCCTCTGATTGGTCCAGTGTTTCAGAACTGATGACTGAATGACCGTTATTCTCCTATCTTTAACGTCTAAAACAGTTTTTTTTCTGAATTCTACTGTCCACATTTTGTGTTATTCTTTATAAAAAAATAAATAAAACAACTCAGATTTTGAATCAAATTTCTTTGCAAATAATTTTGTCTAGCCATTGTTTGTGTAATTGTAAACGTGTAAGTGTAAGTGAGAGCAGATGGAAACACAGGCGCGCTGATGAAGGAGAAAGAGTATCGGTCAGAAAGCAGGACGTCCAGACGGGGCAGTCGCTCCATAAAAAGATCCAGCGGTTCCTGTGAAGACAGAGGAAGCCTGTCTCTGTCTTATTTACGGCTCGTGTGGTCTCTCAGTCTCTGCGGCTTCTGAACGTGTTACACAAGCGTTCGTCCTCACAGGAAGAGGAAGTGCAGCACAGGACAGACTCCTGGACATTCAGTGACACATGTGTAAGCAGTCAGACTGAGAGACCTGAGTACATGTGATCAGAGGAGGACACATGAAGCTCAATCTGACACGAAACACTGAAATCTGACAGTGATGCTGGTTTACAGCCAGAGTCTTCCTCAGTGAGGAAGAACATCTTCCAGGAGAACACACACAAACCACTGCTCATTTTTTAAATAGATTTATTTTAGGACATCAAGTTCTAGTTCAAATAATCTTTTTAATAAGTAAAAGGTTTTATGTTTTATGTTATTTCAGTAAACATGTATTATTAATATTATTTATTATTTATTTTTTTATTAACTGTAATAACCCTGGTTTAAATGGTGCTGGAAGGCATTCTCACATTTTATTTTTAACTTTCATTCACATATAATTTGTTAAAATGTGTATTAAATTGGAAAAAGTCCAAATATAAGCATTTTCTGTAGTGGTCTGATTCTTTTATATTTTAATTTATTTACTAACAGATTATTTTCATGCTTTTAATTTAAGTTTCAGTTTAGTTTGTTTTAGTTAACTATAGTAACCCTAGTTAGTACACCATGGGTGCTGGTTACTCACTTAAACCAACTAATGACTATTAACTGGATCATCTAGAAACCATGTAAAGTTTTAATATTCCAGATTATACACACATATAACCACAATATTAAATCAGGTTGCATAAAGTAGTTTTATAAGTGTGCTCTCAGTACGCTGATGAAGCATGCACACACTCACCGGTACACGCGTGTGTCATGCTGCTCCGCGGATGGGAATCCCAGCATGCCACACACCACACGACTGCCGCTCAGATCCCAGCCCAGACTACACACCTGCCTCCATTTCCCAGCATGCCTCACCTCCAGCACACCCTCTGTTACCATGGCAGCGCTCTGAGTGGTGGTCAGGACGGGTCGGAGACGCACCTCATCCAGCTGGAGCGACCCAGACGGCTGAGAGAGACAAGGACAAACATTAACCCTCCGAAGCCTGACAGATCAAATGCTGTATATATAGATAAATATTTCTGAAGATCATGTGACACTGAAGACATTGACTCCATTGTGAAAAAGGCCCAGCAGAGGTTGTACTTCCTTCGCCAGCTGAGGAAGTTAAACCTGCCACAGGATCTGCTGAAACAGTTCTACTCCATCATCATCGAATCCATCCTCTGCACTTCAGTAACTGTCTGGTTCAGCTCAGCTTCTAAATCTGACCTCAGAAGACTACAGAGGGTAGTCCGGACTGCTGAGCGAATTATCGGTACAACCCTCCCATCTATTCAAGAACTGTACTTATCTAGAGTGAGCAAAAGGGCTGTTAAAATCACTCTGGACCCCTCACATCCAGCACACTCCCTCTTTGAACTGTTGCCATCTGGTCGACGCTACAGAGCACTGAGCACCAGAACGACCAGACACAGGAACAGATTCTTCCCTCAGGCAATCCATCTTATGAACAGCTGATAATAACTGTGGGACACACTACACTATTTATATTTATATACACTACACTTTTTATCCAACACACATAGTGTACACTTAAATTTTTTCCACATTATATACATGTACATACATAAATGCTCATTGTAATATACCTGCCTTACATTGTCAATTTGTATATTGTCAATCCTTACCCACCTATTTGTATTTTTTTGTATTTTTTATTCCTTATTGTGTTTTTTATTCTGTCGCTGTTATGTTGCACTGCAGAGCTTCTGTCAGGAAAACAAATTCCTCGTATGTGTGAACATACCTGGCAATAAAGCTCATTCTGATTCTGATTCTTTGTTGGATATTAGAGGCTCTGACCTGCTCGTCCATGTCAGTGAAGTCCAGATCCATCCTGTTGCTGTGCTCCACACGGGGATAGACCGGCTCAGGACTGTAAATCGGCTCTGGTGCTGGTTCAGGACTGTAAACCGGCTCTGGTGCTGGCGCTGGTCTTTCAGGGCTTCTGGTGGGCTGAGCGGGCGTCACTTCCTGTGCTCTTCTGTAGGAGGCTCTACTGCGCAGGAAGTCTGGGATCCGGTGTCCCCGCGGGGTGACGGCGCTCTCGAACCCGTTCCTGCGCAGATGGATGCGATGGCCGTTGAGGTGAGGTGAGGACGGGCCCCGGGCCCCGCGGTGGAGACCGATCTCATGCCCACGCAGAGGAGTGTTCGAGACCAGGTTAGAGATCCGAGGTGAAGGGGGTTCTGGGTAACGGGGGACGTGACCCTGGGTGGGTGGATCTGGACTGCAGATGACCCCCAGATCTTCAGCGTGAGTGCAGTCGCTCACGCCCCAGCCGTTCGACCGGCACTCGGACAGAGAGCTCTCACTGCCCGAACACCAGACGTTATCCATCCAGATCTGACCTGAACACACGGAGAACCGACTCATTTCTACTCGAGCACTGAGAGAAGAGTGTGATGGGACAACATGAGCTGACCGTCAACATGAGACATTAATAACCTTCTTGACTTGCAGAATGAATTTCTGGGTGAAAACATTGACATGATGAACTAATGGGATGGTAAAAGTGTGTCTGTATGAAGGCGGTTGATCAATAACAGTGATTAAATACGCCAGATTAAGAGGAAAAACTCTCTCAAGTGCTTTATAAAATATGGATTTCTGCCATGGAATAAATATATGAAAAGGGTACTTTTATGTTTTTATCTAACAACTACAAATGATCAATTGTAAGATGTAAATTTTCACTTTTTTGCCTCAGGATTCTGATTAACACTTCGCAAGTAACTCGCAATTGTTAGACATAAATTTGAGATTCTGAGAAATAGTCAGATTTCTGCATCTCAGAATTAATAACTCGAAATTAATTGATCGCAATTGTTAGATATAAACTCGAAATTCTGAGAAAAAAGTCAGAATTGTGCGTTTACATCTCAGTATTAATATCTGAGAATTAATTAATTGCAGTTGATAGATATAAACTCGAAATTCTGAGAAAAAGTTCAGAATTGTGCGTCTTAATCTCAGAATTAATAACTTGGAATTAATTAATCGCAATTGTTAGATATAAACTCGAAATTCTGAGAAAAAAGTCAGAATTGTGCGTTTACGTCTCAGAATTAATAAATAGAAATTATTAACTCACAATTGTTAGATATAAACTCGAAATTTTGAGAAAATGTCTGAATTGTGCGTTTACATCTCAGAATTATTTGCAGTTGTTAGATATAAACTCAAAATTTAGATAAAAAGTCAGAATTGTGTATCTTAATCTCAGAAATAATAACTTGGAATTAATAACTTGCAATTGTTAGATATAAACTCGAAATTCTGAGAAAAAGTCGGAATTGTGCGTTTACATCTCAGAATTAATAAATAGAAATTAAGAACTCGCAATTGTTAGATATAAACTTGAAATTCTGAGAAAAAAGTCGGAATTGTACGTTTTCATCTCAGAATTAATAAATAGAAATTAATAACTCGCAATTGTTAGATATAAACTTGAAATTCTGAGAAAAAAGTCGGAATTGTGCGTTTACATCTCAGAATTAATAAATAGAAATTAATAACTCGCAATTGTTAGATATAAAGTTGAAATTCTGAGAAAAAAGTCGGAATTGTGCGTTTACATCTCAGAATTAATAAATAGAAATTAATAACTCGCAATTGTTAGATATAAACTCGAAATTCTGAAAAAAAGTCGGAATTGTGCGTTTACATCTCAGAATTATTTGCAGTTGTTAGATATAAACTCAAAATTTAGATAAAAAGTCAGAATTGTGTATCTTAATCTCAGAAATAATAACTTGGAATTAATAAATTGCAATTGTTAGATATAAACTCGAAATTCTGAGAAAATGTCTGAATTGTGCGTTTACATCTCAGAATTATTTGCAGTTGTTAGATATAAACTCGAAATTCTGAGAAAAAAGTCGGAATTGTGCGTTTACATCTCAGAATTAATAAATAGAAATTATTAACTCACAATTGTTAGATATAAACTTGAAATTCTGAGAAAATGTCTAAATTGTGCGTTTACATCTCAGAATTATTTGCAGTTGTTAGATATAAACTCAAAATTTAGATAAAAAGTCAGAATTGTGCGTTTACATCTCAGAATTATTTGCAGTTGTTAGATATAAACTCAAAATTTAGATAAAAAGTCAGAATTGTGTATCTTAATCTCAGAAATAATAACTTGGAATTAATAAATCCCAATTGTTAGATATAAACTCGAAATTCTGAGAAAAAAGTTGGAATTGTGCGTTTACATCTCAGAATTAATAAATAGAAATTAATAACTCGCAATTGTTAGATATAAACTCAAAATTCTGAGAAAATGTCTGAATTGTGCATTTACATCTCAGAATTAATAAATAGAAATTAATAACTCGCAATTGTTAGATATAAACTTGAAATTCTGAGAAAAAAGTCGGAATTGTACGTTTTCATCTCAGAATTAATAAATAGAAATTAATAACTCGCAATTGTTAGATATAAACTTGAAATTCTGAGAAAAAAGTCGGAATTGTGCGTTTACATCTCAGAATTAATAAATAGAAATTAATAACTCGCAATTGTTAGATATAAACTTGAAATTCTGAGAAAAAAGTCGGAATTGTGCGTTTACATCTCAGAATTAATAAATAGAAATTAATTACTCGCAATTGTTAGATATAAACTTGAAATTCTTAGGAAAAAGTCGGAATTGTGCGTTTACATCTCAGAATTATTTGCAGTTGTTAGATATAAACTCAAAATTTAGATAAAAAGTCAGAATTGTGTATCTTAATCTCAGAAATAATAATTTGGAATTAATAAATTGCAATTGTTAGATATAAACTCGAAATTCTGAAAAAAAGTCGGAATTGTGCGTTTACATCTCAGAGTTATTTGCAGTTGTTAGATATAAACTCAAAATTTAGATAAAAAGTCAGAATTGTGTATCTTAATCTCAGAAATAATAACTTGGAATTAATAAATTGCAATTGTTAGATATAAACTCGAAATTCTGAGAAAATGTCTGAATTGTGCGTTTACATCTCAGAATTATTTGCAGTTGTTAGATATAAACTCGAAATTCTGAGAAAAAAGTCAGAATTGTGCGTTTACATCTCAGAATTAATAAATAGAAATTATTAACTCACAATTGTTAGATATAAACTCGAAATTCTGAGAAAATGTCTAAATTGTGCGTTTACATCTCAGAATTATTTGCAGTTGTTAGATATAAACTCAAAATTTAGATAAAAAGTCAGAATTGTGTATCTTAATCTCAGAAATAATAACTTGGAATTAATAACTTGCAATTGTTAGATATAAACTCGAAATTCTGAGAAAAAAGTTGGAATTGTGCGTTTACATCTCAGAATTAATAAATAGAAATTAATAAATCCCAATTGTTAGATATAAACTTGAAATTCTGAGAAAAAAGTCGGAATTGTGCGTTTACATCTCAGAATTAATAAATAGAAATTAATAACTCGCAATTGTTAGATATAAACTCAAAATTCTGAAAAAATGTCTGAATTGTGCGTTTACATCTCAGAATTAATAAATAGAAATTAATAACTCGCAATTGTTAGATATAAACTTGAAATTCTGAGAAAAAAGTCGGAATTGTACGTTTTCATCTCAGAATTAATAAATAGAAATTAATAACTCGCAATTGTTAGATATAAACTTGAAATTCTGAGAAAAAGTCGGAATTGTGCGTTTACATCTCAGAATTAATAAATAGAAATTAATAACTCGCAATTGTTAGATATAAACTTGAAATTCTGAGAAAAAGTCGGAATTGTGCGTTTACATCTCAGAATTAATAAATAGAAATTAATAACTCGCAATTGTTAGATATAAACTTGAAATTCTTAGGAAAAAGTCTGAATTGTGCGTTTACATCTCAGAATTATTTGCAGTTGTTAGATATAAACTCAAAATTTAGATAAAAAGTCAGAATTGTGTATCTTAATCTCAGAAATAATAATTTGGAATTAATAAATTGCAATTGTTAGATATAAACTCAAAATTCTGAAAAAAAGTCGGAATTGTGCGTTTACATCTCAGAATTATTTGCAGTTGTTAGATATAAACTCAAAATTTAGATAAAAAGTCAGAATTGTGTATCTTAATCTCAGAAATAATAACTTGGAATTAATAAATTGCAATTGTTAGATATAAACTCGAAATTCTGAGAAAATGTCTGAATTGTGCGTTTACATCTCAGAATTATTTGCAGTTGTTAGATATAAACTCGAAATTCTGAGAAAAAAGTCAGAATTGTGCGTTTACATCTCAGAATTAATAAATAGAAATTATTAACTCACAATTGTTAGATATAAACTCGAAATTCTGAGAAAATGTCTAAATTGTGCGTTTACATCTCAGAATTATTTGCAGTTGTTAAGATATAAACTCAAAATTTAGATAAAAAGTCAGAATTGTGCGTTTACATCTCAGAATTATTTGCAGTTGTTAGATATAAACTCAAAATTTAGATAAAAAGTCAGAATTGTGTATCTTAATCTCAGAAATAATAATTTGGAATTAATAAATTGCAATTGTTAGATATAAACTCGAAATTCTGAAAAAAAGTCGGAATTGTGCGTTTACATCTCAGAATTATTTGCAGTTGTTAGATATAAACTCAAAATTTAGATAAAAAGTCAGAATTGTGTATCTTAATCTCAGAAATAATAACTTGGAATTAATAAATTGCAATTGTTAGATATAAACTCGAAATTCTGAGAAAATGTCTGAATTGTGCGTTTACATCTCAGAATTATTTGCAGTTGTTAGATATAAACTCGAAATTCTGAGAAAAAAGTCAGAATTGTGCGTTTACGTCTCAGAATTAATAAATAGAAATTATTAACTCACAATTGTTAGATATAAACTCGAAATTCTGAGAAAATGTCTGAATTGTGCGTTTACATCTCAGAATTATTTGCAGTTGTTAGATATAAACTCAAAATTTAGATAAAAAGTCAGAATTGTGTATCTTAATCTCAGAAATAATAACTTGGAATTAATAACTTGCAATTGTTAGATATAAACTCGAAATTCTGAGAAAAAAGTTGGAATTGTGCGTTTACATCTCAGAATTAATAAATAGAATTTAATAAATCCCAATTGTTAGATATAAACTTGAAATTCTGAGAAAAAAGTCGGAATTGTGCGTTTACATCTCAGAATTAATAAATAGAAATTAATAACTCGCAATTGTTAGATATAAACTTGAAATTCTGAGAAAAAAGTCGGAATTGTGCGTTTACATCTCAGAATTAATAAATAGAAATTAATAACTCGCAATTGTTAGATATAAACTTGAAATTCTTAGGAAAAAGTCGGAATTGTGCGTTTACATCTCAGAATTATTTGCAGTTGTTAGATATAAACTCAAAATTTAGATAAAAAGTCAGAATTGTGTATCTTAATCTCAGAAATAATAATTTGGAATTAATAAATTGCAATTGTTAGATATAAACTCGAAATTCTGAAAAAAAGTCGGAATTGTGCGTTTACATCTCAGAATTATTTGCAGTTGTTAGATATAAACTCAAAATTTAGATAAAAAGTCAGAATTGTGCGTTTACATCTCATAATTAATAAATAGAAATTAATAACTCGCAATTGTTAGATATAAACTTGAAATTCTGAGAAAAAAGTCGGAATTGTGCGTTTACATCTCAGAATTATTTGCAGTTGTTAGATATAAACTCAAAATTTAGATAAAAAGTCAGAATTGTGTATCTTAATCTCAGAAATAATAACTTGGAATTAATAAATTGCAATTGTTAGATATAAACTCGAAATTCTGAGAAAATGTCTGAATTGTGCGTTTACATCTCAGAATTATTTGCAATTGTTAGATATAAACTCGAAATTCTGAGAAAAAAGTCAGAATTGTGCGTTTACATCTCAGAATTAATAAATAGAAATTATTAACTCACAATTGTTAGATATAAACTCGAAATTCTGAGAAAATGTCTGAATTGTGCGTTTACACCTCAGAATTATTTGCAGTTGTTAGATATAAACTCAAAATTTAGATAAAAAGTCAGAATTGTGTATCTTAATCTCAGAAATAATAACTTGGAATTAATAACTTGCAATTGTTAGATATAAACTCGAAATTCTGAGAAAAAAGTTGGAATTGTGCGTTTACATCTCAGAATTAATAAATAGAAATTAATAAATCCCAATTGTTAGATATAAACTTGAAATTCTGAGAAAAAAGTCGGAATTGTGCGTTTACATCTCAGAATTAATAAATAGAAATTAATAACTCGCAATTGTTAGATATAAACTTGAAATTCTGAGAAAAAAGTTGGAATTGTGTGTTTACATCTCAGAATTAATAAATAGAAATTAATAACTCGCAATTGTTAGATATAAACTTGAAATTCTTAGGAAAAAGTCGGAATTGTGCGTTTACATCTCAGAATTAATAAATAGAAATTAATAACTCGCAATTGTTAGATATAAACTTGAAATTCTGAGAAAAAAGTCTGAATTGTGCGTTTACATCTCAGAATTAATAAATAGAAATTAATAACTCGCAATTGTTAGATATAAACTTGAAATTCTGAGAAAAAAGTTGGAATTGTGTGTTTACATCTCAGAATTAATAAATAGAAATTAATAACTCGCAATTGTTAGATATAAACTTGAAATTCTTAGGAAAAAGTCGGAATTGTGCGTTTACATCTCAGAATTAATAAATAGAAATTAATAACTCGCAATTGTTAGATATAAACTTGAAATTCTGAGAAAAAAGTCTGAATTGTGCGTTTACATCTCAGAATTATTTGCAGTTGTTAGATATAAACTCAAAATTTAGATAAAAAGTCAGAATTGTGTATCTTAATCTCAGAAATAATAACTTGGAATTAATAAATCGCAATTGTTAGATATAAACTCGAAATTCTGAGAAAATGTCTGAATTGTGCGTTTACATCTCAGAATTAATAAATAGAAATTATTAACTCACAATTGTTAGATATAAACTCGAAATTCTGAGAAAATGTCTGAATTGTGCGTTTACATCTCAGAATTATTTGCAGTTGTTAGATATAAACTCAAAATTTAGATAAAAAGTCAGAATTGTGTATCTTAATCTCAGAAATAATAACTTGGAATTAATAACTTGCAATTGTTAGATATAAACTCGAAATTCTGAGAAAAAAGTTGGAATTGTGCGTTTACATCTCAGAATTAATAAATAGAAATGAATAACTCGCAATTGTTAGATATAAACTTGAAATTCTGAGAAAAAAGTCGGAATTGTGCGTTTACATCTCAGAATTAATAAATAGAAATTAATAACTCGCAATTGTTAGATATAAACTTGAAATTTAGATAAAAAGTCAGAATTGTGTATCTTAATCTCAGAAATAATAACTTGGAATTAATAAATCGCAATTGTTAGATATAAACTCGAAATTCTGAGAAAAAAGTCAGAATTGTGCGTTTACATCTCAGAATTAATAAATAGAAATTCATAACTCGCAATTGTTAGATATAAACTCAAAATTTAGATAAAAAGTCAGAATTGTGTATCTTAATCTCAGAAATAATAACTTGGAATTAATAAATCGCAACTGTTAGATATAAACTCGAAATTCTGAAAAAAAGTTGGAATTGTGCGTTTACATCTCAGAATTAATAATTCAGAATTATTAACTAGCAACTGTTAGATATAAACTTGAAATTCTGAGAAAAAGTCATAATTGCTTGTTAAGTGTTCCTGTTGCTCAGTGGTAGAGCATTGTGTTTAGCTCAAAAGGTTATGGGTTCAATTCCCAGGGAACACATGTACTGGTAAAAAAAATGTATAGTCTAAATACACTGTTGGTTTGGATAAAAGCATCTGCTAAATGCAAATCTTGGAATTAATAAATTGCAATTGTTAGATCTAAATTCAGAGAAAAAATTTGCAATTGAGAGTAAAAGAGTCAACTTTGGGATAAAAAGTTGCAACTAACACTTTTAGGCCGGGAACTTGTCATAAGTGAATTTGTTTCTCTCTTATTTTCCCATCTTTATCCTCACTGAACACAGAGTAGAGATGCTTACCGCGGCCCTCGCCGAACTTGGCGCTGTGAGCCCAGGTGAGTCCACGAGAAAAGCCCAGTTCGCGACACACCACATTGGCCAGATTGATGTTGACCTCGTCGTCACACACAGTTCCCCACGCACCGTTATACAGCACCTCCAACCGGCCCTCGAACCTGTTCCTGCCGCCCACCAGACGCACCTGGAACCCTGGGACCCCCTGCACGAGCGGAGCGATGGTGAGGAGCATCATCATCATCATCTTCATCATCATGTCCTCCGCCTGCGGTCAGACACATGCATTACACATCAACCCTCTCAAATGCACTCAGAGCTAATGACTCCTGCCAGCAGTAATTAACCCAAAACACAGAGCAGACCAGACAATGAGAAGTTCAAATCAAGCAGAAGATCACTGGATCATGACGTGGAGATCTGCGACTGATCTGAAATCTCCACAGAAGCTGCATGCGTGTATGTTTCAGTGGTCTGAGGCCGTCATCATCACATTCACAGCTGCATGTGTGCTGTGTGTTATATATCACACAACTGAAGCAACAGAAGCACAACCGCAGGCGTATAAACCACACACACACTCCACTGAAACGCTGAGAACTGCAGCTCATGGTGCATGCTGGAGGTCTACGGGAAAGTTCTGCTATATCACCTATATGAGAAGATATTTAGTGAAATATCTTGTTTTTGTCTTTATAATGAAAGTCAGTGGGGTTCAATGTCATTTGATTCCCAGATATCTTCAGTTATATTCAACTAAATTCTTAGTTTACATCTAATCAATTAATATCTAGCAATTGTTGGATTTATACAATTTAGTTTTTTAATTAATTAAGAGTTTACATTTCACAATACCTCACGACTGTAATAAATAAACTCGAAATTAGTTTCTATCTCACATATATAAAGGTTAGACTCTAAAGGTCATGGTGGATAAAGTCTTTATGGGAAGGTTAAGCCAAAAATCTACATTCTGTCACGATTTAGAAGATCCCTACAGTGAAAGTCACTGCAGCTTGGATTACAAAGTTCTTCAAATATCTTCACGTGTGTTTTCTAAATGAAAGAAACTCATACAGGTTCGAGATGATAGAGAGTAAATGATGACAGAATGATAATTTTTTGGGGGTAATGTATCCCTTCAAACACTACATACATAGACTATTATTTATCTAGCAAGCAAATCCAATAAAAACTGAGAGACTGAAAGAAAACTAACATAGAGAAAAACAACAGAGCTTCATGAAATATCTGTGAATGCTCTGAGCAGAAAACAATCCGTCAGATGAAGATGAATGTGATGATGAGAGGAATGATGAGCAGTAAACTCACCTGAGAGAGCGACGCGTGTGATCAGATCAGAGCAGAGCAGACTGAGACACAGACACAGAATGAGAGTTAAAGCTCTCACAGCCAGCTACTGCTCTCTCTCTCGACCTCTCACTTTTCTTTTTTTCTTCTGGTTTATGTGAAGTCAAGTGATTTTCTTTTCTTCTGTGAGTTGTTTTATAAAGAGCAGTTTTAAAGGGACACACTCACTGTGAGTCTGACCTCACTTTCAGTTCATTTGACAGATTTTTTTACTTGATGGACAAACATTAAAGGAAAGATTTGAGGACTCTTTCATTCCAGACATGAAGAAACACCTACAAACTGGGGAAGCTTGTTTGTGTCACAGAATAAAAAAATAAAAAATACAAAATTAATAGCAGCATTTTATCTCAAAATCTGTGAAAATAAATGTGAGATATAAAATCATAATTCCCTTATGGAGATGAACCATGATGCATTAAAGTAAAATTGTAGTAACCAGGTTTTGTTCACTATTTGTGTAAGTTTTATTACAAAACATTACCGAACTCATCAAAGCAAGAAAAATAATAATAAAAAAAGGAATCACTAATTCCTTGTTTAGAACTGTAAGATATAAACTTGCAATTTCCTTTTTTTATTTTTCTGTTCCATGCCAGAAACAGGCTTCTATAAGAAACTTTGTAACATGTTTAAAACACTTGCATAGCAACAAAATAACAACTACGCAAAATACCATAGCAACTACATAGCGACGCCATGGAAACCATTGGGTTTAACACTGGAAAGCATCACTCATGTTTTCCTCATTAGATGTAAAAATGTCTTTATGATTGCACTGATTGTTGTTCATTTATGCAGCAGTACACCAGACTGAGGTATCATGTTTGTCAGTTTCTCCTAAAGCTCTCAGAATCTCAGTGTTTGTGCTTTAATTGGGCTCTGGGATCTCTGGCGCGTGTCCACACCCAAAATGAGTGTGTGTGAGAGGAATAAACACACACTCTCTCTCCAGCAGATCCTCACCATCATCACGTCCTTCTCTGAGACACCCACATCGCTTCGATGATGAGGAGAATCAAAGCGGACTGACATCACACTTCAAGCTCAGTGAGTCATTTATGAGACAGACGAGGGTCTTAAAAGTGATGCAGACTATTAATGGAGCCACAGACACAATAACTAGCCTTTCTCTTTAAGTTACGTGTGTAGGGAGTGTTTAAAATAAATGCTTGTTCCATTACACATCATTCCTTTCTGGTAGGTGTGGCGTCCTCTGCTGGAGAGATCTTCACTCACAGATCCATTATTAACACTGGTGTGTGTGTGTGTGTGTGTGTGTGTGTGTGTGTGTGTGAGTGTGTGTGTGTGTGTGTGTGTGTGTGAGTGTGTGTGTGTGTGTGTGTGTGTGTGTGTGTGTGTGAGTGTGTGTGTGTGTGTGTGTGTGTGTGTGTGTGAGTGTGTGTTTGTGTGTGTGAGTGTGTGTGTGTGAGTGTGAGTGTGTGTGTGAGTGTGTGTGTGTGAGTGTGTGTGTGTGTGTGTGTGTGAGTGTGAGTGTGTGTGAGTGTGTGTGTGTGTGTGTGTTTGTGTGTGAGTTTGTGTGTGTGAGTGTGTGTGTTTGTGAGTGTGTGTGTGTGAGTGTGTGTGTGTGTGAGTGTGTGTGTGTGTGAGTTTGTGTGTGTGAGTGTGTGTGTTTGTGAGTGTGTGTGTGTTTGTGTGTGTGTTTGTGAGTGTGTGTGTGTGTTTGTGTGTGTGTGTGTGTGAGTGTGTGTAATGTGAACTCTTCACCGAAGTGTAAACGAGGCTCTTTGAAGCGGTTTTAACTATTAAACCTTATTATTATTAAACCATTTTGCAAAACCTCGTAATATCTTACTCTGTTGTTAAGACAAGACCCGTTTAGTGCAAATAAACCAGCTACATTCACTGTGCAGCATAACTAAATACAAATAAAAACTGTGTCATTCTGTAATCACACTCATACATGAAGTGATAAGGCAAAATATGTCTCTGATATTTTATTAATTTGATAAATATTTTTTTTTATTTTCAAATTACAATTATAACTCAGTTACCTACTGTACGACTGCACTGTAAAACCCGACAAGTTAACTTACCTCAAACCGTTTGAGTAAACAGATTGCCTTGATTTAAATCATGTAAGTTTTGAAACTTTACATTCAAGTAATTAAGTGATTAACTGAGTGCTGATTGTGAATTAGTGATGAACAGCTGCTGTTAACAAACAGAATCACTGAAGAAAAGAGAAACACAAGAACTACTACAACTGACTTCAGACACAGCCTTAGATGAAATCAACTGAAATAAAATACATGAAATCTCTCAAGATCTGATTAAACAACCCCACAAACAGCATCACCAGCTCCACTTATTAATAACCAGACTGACTTTATTTCTGTCAGACGTCTACAGAAGATCTTATTGAGAATGAACTAAGGTTTAGATGTTGATTTATTGTTTCATTTGAAGTAACCATGTTAGAGATCAGTGTTTGCTTTAGTTGGGCTCTTGACCCTTGACTTCAGTCTTAGTCTTTTCTCTGGCTGTTATAACCGTGTGTTTCTAAAACACATTTGTTGTAATTCAAAAGCCCAGAAGAAATGCCATCAGGTGCTAACCTGTACCTAGGTGTAGGTTTTTATACTTTTAAACCTTATTATTATTAAACCATTGGTTACTTATAAACATGGTTACTTCAAATGAAACAATAAATCACCATCTAAACCTTAGTATAAGATCTTCTGAAAGAGCTGGTGATGCTGTTTGTGGGGTAGTTTAATCAGATCTTGAGAGATTTCATGTATTTTATTTCAGTTGATTTCATCTAAGGCTGTGTCTGAAGTCAGTTGTAGTAGTTCTTGTGTTTCTCTTTTCTTCAGTGATTCTGTTTGTTAACAGCAGCTGTTCATCACTAATGCTCAATCAGCACTTAGTTAATCACTTAATTGCAATGTATATCTTCTTTCAGTGAACTCAACTGAATTAAGTTCAGAGTACTCATAACTGTTAGTTTTTTCAACTTAAATGGTTTAAGGCAATCGGTTTCCTCAAACCGTTTGAGTTAAGTTTACTTGTCGGGTTTTACAGTGTATGATATTATTAATAAAGGTGTCTGATTGATTTTATAGTCTCAAGCATTCAGAAATCATGCCAAAGAAAATTAAGAAGTTTTAGTATGATAAAACCATGGTTTATTTTGTAAGGCTTGTGATTTTTTTCATAACTTAAAGAGGCTGTGTCAATTATAGCAAAAAGGTGGCCACAAATTAAAGATTGAATTGATAAAGAAGTGGATCTTTGAATTAAGATCGAAGTCACAAAGTTGAATCTATCGGATCGGTTCCAGCGTAAATATCTCACTCAAATGAATCAGTTCATCTGTTGATCTTTTCAAGTATTCTGTCATGTTTACACAACACAGTCAGCTCTACTACTGGCTTAACCCTAACCCTAACCGAAATTAGCAAAAAAAGGATGTTTGCAAATAAAATATCCATATATCCATTCCAAAGTTAATATCCAACACAAGTGCAGCTCAGATCAGTGCAAATAGTATCCATGCAAACAAGTCGATAATACTGCCGGATTTCATTTTGGGGGGAACTAATCCTTTAAAGAACACAACAGACACAGAAGCAACTGGTTTAACAGCCTGAAATTTAGTCACTTTGTTTAAAACAATATTACCACTGAATCGTGATGAGTATGACATTGTTTGTATTAATGATTACAAACATGATTGTAATAATGATTACAAATAATTGTAATATTTACAGTCAGTATGTTGATTACAGGATATTAAAATAATCAGTCCAATGAACAGAAACTACATTAGATCCAATTAAACCAAATGTATTTTTGATAAAATGAACTCAAGACATTTAACTGATGTAGCAAAGCCTGGTTCAGTGTTCATGATGACTGATGGAATTTTTCACACTTGCCGCTGTTTTTTGTTGGTTAGGTTCAAGTCTGATCACATACATCTCTCCGGATCTGAGGAATCGATCACAGACAGTAATTGTACATACATTTATCGTGATTCTTGCATGAGAACGGCTGAGCTGTTTGGCTCCTGAATCCTGAACGCAGCATAAAGCTCCTCGTCCTGAGGAAAATCTGCATCAAACATGTACAAGAGTTTATGCTGTGGACTCGACATATAGAAGCAAATGGAACCAGCGTCCCGGTCCACAAACACTCCCAGTTTTCTGACGGACTCCGATTGGATTAATACAGTCTTTTTGTTGTGATGAGCCACACATAAATTATCTGACAACCATAAACTCCACGACATTTTATTGTGTCCCAGACATACTGCGTCACCCGCTCCCTTCCTCCCCATTCCCTTACAGGCCACGCCCACATGCACATCTGAGCCAATCACATCCACCCTAAAGAAGCAGCGTCCAATCAGAGGCTGGCGGCACAGGACCTGGTTGCACAAGTCGAATCTCTCGCCGTTAGCAGGAAGTTGCTGTTTCTCTTTCTGACGAGTGACAGTGTTGTTCTCGCTCAGATAGAGGTGTTCATTAACCGTCTGAGGGTCAAAGGTGAGTGCTACAAAATCTAAAAACAGAAAGATTTATCAGAAAATTCAGCTAATATGTCCAATTCACATTTTGCTTTCACAATGAATAAAATCTCAAAGCAGCTTCACAGAAGTCTTTCTACAATTACCTAATGTCTATAATTACCTATGATTTAACAAGCATGAGTAACCAGTTTGTGGGTAGAGGACAAAATCATCTATATGCATGTTTAAACTCACATTTATCCAGTCCTGGTAGGTCACGGCATTCTCCTCCAGAGGAAATACTAGTTAGAGAATCACAGCAATATAAAACATAAATGGATAGTCCCATTACAGGATGTATAACACGTATACTTATAACAATTTCCAAATACTCTTTCTTCTAAGTGAATGGTACACTCCTTTTGGGTTTCCTGCACTAGTCTGTGTTATTCGTCTCATTCTAATAGTAGAGACATGACTAAACTAAAACCTACCTATTGAACCTACTGAGCAATAATACTAGATGATTGATATGAATGGTAACCACCTACTGGTTGAACAATGTAGTCCTCACAATTGGTATAGCATTGCTCTATCAAGAGCAAGGTTGGGGGTTCGATTCCCCAGGAACACATGATAGGTAAAGATTGATAGCCTGAATGCACTGTAAGTCGCTTTGGATAAAAGCATCTGCTAAATGCATACTAGTCTCATGAATGCAGTGGATCAACCTACAAGCTACAGTACCTCAGTGAGGACAGATCATGCTGTAGATTTTGTTGTCCAATGTTTCCAAGATCATTATAGCTTAGGTCCAGCTCTTTCAGATATGAGGAATTGACTTTCAAAGACAACATTAGTTGATAAACTCCTCCTTTAATCTGACAGCCTGAAAGCCTGTACAGTAAAAACACATCAGCTCATTCTGCCAAATACTCCTCTTTATCTGTGTATTTGGAATCAGAGATAAATGACGTCTGCGGTAAGTTGGACTTACTTCAGAACTTCAAGATGACAGTTGGGGCTCTTCAGTCCATCTGAGAGGATTTCCACTCCTGGATCCTGTAGAGGATTGTCGCTGAGGTCCAGGACTCTCAGATTCATGTTTTCTCCAGAGAGCACATCCCTGATCTGCTCCATGGCCTGACCCAGGAAGTTATTGTGGCTGAGGTTCAGAATCTCAATCTGGCAGTTGGGATCACAGAGCGCTGTGGAAAGCCGCTGCAGTGCGGACAGATCCAGAGCATTGTGGCTGAGATCGAGATGAGTCAGGTGAGAGTGTGGTGAAGTCAGGTAACGTGTCAGGATCTCACAGTGATGCTCTGTAAAGCCACTTCCCTTGAGCCTGTCAATATTGCAATAAAACTGTTAGAATCTAGCATTTAACTGCTGAGATTTTAATTTTAATGTCTGTTATATTTAAATTGGACTGGGAATATTTCATGGAACATTCTGAAGATGTTTAGCATCACAGTACACTTACAGAGCCTTTCCGAAGCTTGTGATGGCTGGGGAGAATCTCTGAAACCCATCTAAGATGTTGTATTTTCTGATGTCAAACTCATGGTGTTTTGTGTTTGACATCACAAACTGGTAAGCCAGAAGCGTGCACTGAAACGGTGTGAGGGGCTCTTTGCACTGTGAGCGTTCAAGCTCATGCATTTCCTGCAAAAGTGACGGGTTCTTGAGCTCCACCAGGCAACGAACGAGACCGATGCATCTCTCAGAAGACAGACCTTTCCTCTTCAGAGACTTTATGTACATGGCCACCTTTCTGTGACCATCTGAACTACTGCTCCAGACCGAAGGCAGGAATCCTTCAAGTAACTGTCTGCTGGAATCACAAGAAATCCCAAAGACAAAACAGTTAAAGAGGTCCAAGTGTCCATTATTGCTTTTCAAGGCCTCATCAATCAAAATTTTGAGAAAATCACTCAAAGACTTTGAATTCTGCTTCTTTTTAGCTGTAATCAATTCCAGAGAGCCTAGATTTCCTGATTGATATTTTTGAAGCGCAAACATGGCGGCAAAGAATTCTTGGACACTGAGATGGACAAAGCTGAAAAGTTTGCTCTCGTAAAACAGACGTTTGCGAACTGAGACGCAGGTAATGACGCCGGGATACTGAGACGCTTCTTCAACAGTGATATCATATTTCTTCAAGTCTTCTTCTCTGAAGATGACATTCTGTTCCTTCAGCTGTCTGTATGCCAGCTCTGCCAGTTTCATAATCACTTCTTTATGTTTCTGGAGAGCGTCTGGTTGAGACAGCTCTTTCCCTTCATATTTCTTGTGACTCAGTCCAGTCTGAATGAGAAGATAGTGGATGTACATTTCTGTCAGATTTGATGGTATATTTCTATCTTTATTCCGATTATCGACGATGTCTTTGAGAACAACCGATGAAATCCAACAAAACAGAGGTATGTGGCACAATATCCACAGGCTCTTTTGAGACTTTAGGTGACAGATGACTTCTTTGGTTAGCTTTATATTCTCAATCTGCCTCATGAAGTACTCCTCCTTTTGCTCATCGGTGAATCCTCTGATATGTGTGATGTATCCCTTTCGGAAGATCTCAGATGGAAGCTGTGCAGCTGCGACGGGACGGCTGGTGATCCACACG
Organism: Carassius carassius; assembly: GCF_963082965.1. NCBI lineage: Eukaryota > Metazoa > Chordata > Actinopteri > Cypriniformes > Cyprinidae > Carassius > Carassius carassius. The sequence goes on from NC_081792.1 coordinate 29,572,012, forward strand.
TGAGCGGATGGGAGAAGTTTTCCTCGCAGAAGGTTTACTAGAAGGACATCAACTGTGGCTTCTTTAGTCACATCTGACAAAAGGCTGTTGGAGGTCAAACCATTTTTATATTCATCCAGACCATCTAATATGAATAGAACTTTCCTATTGCATATCCATTCACAGATCTGTCTCGCCTCTTTAAAATCAGGGTAAAAGTCACAAATCAGGTCAAAAAGACTCTTTTCTCCTTCAACCAAGTTCAGCTCTCTAAACGGGAAGAGAAACACAAAGTCCAAATCTGGATTTGACACTCCACTTGCCCAGTCGAGGACAAACTTCTGCACGGTGAACGTTTTTCCAATTCCAGCAATTCCTTTAGTTAGAACGGTCTTTATGATTCTGTTCTCAACTCCGGGTGGGTGAAGGATTTGGTTGTAGTTGATGACTGTCTGTGCCGATGTGTTTAAATCATGTGACGTCTCGATCTGCCAGATCTCATGTTCTCTATTGATGGGGTCTGACTCGTCATTGATGATGAATAGGTGTGTGTATATCTTTTTCAGAGAGACCGACTCCTTGATTCCTTGGATTATCCACTCAGAGTCCGCCATCATTCCTGATTTCATCTTACTCTTTACATTCTGAAGAACTTCTAAACATCAGGACAAAGTTGGAAAGTTACATCATTATCAGGTGCATCACACTTATGAACAATGTTCTACAACTATTCTTACCATGTTTGTTTACTGAGGTAGAGTGAGACACCTGCGGCTTAAAAAAACAAACATACATAAATATATACAGTATAAACATATTCAGAATCTATATGATAAACAAGAGTCTGCTGGAACCACAAGAAAACACAGAAAAAACTGTTACATAGATCCAAGTGTACATCCAAGGCCACATCAATCACACATATTAGACTTTGACCTCTTTTTAGCAGTAATTACTTTCCGGGAGTCATAGTTTCTCTGATGTTGTTCCAGAGTTTCTTTGTTCTGTTGAACAGTACTTCTAATGTACTTCTTGTGATCCTAAAGCGACTGCTCCTACCCTTTGCTCGGGAGTCATACCTACAACAAGTCTTTTAAGCAAGCAGCAGTGGAACTAGTAATTAAGAAATAATAAACCTAATCTATCTCAAAACGTCAGCTTCTTTCCAAACTACTAGAACTGAATTCATTTCTAGATCTACATAGTATTCACAAAATGTGTCAGGCCTGTTTCAGATCTTTACATAGTACAGAAATTGCGCTGTTTTTAACTACAAGGTTTTTAATGACTTGCTACTGACTCATGCAATTTTAATACTACTAGACCTTTTGGGTGCATTTGATACTGTAGACCATAAGACCTTGATTGCACATTTATAACAATGTGTTGGTATTAAGGATACTGCATTGGGATGGTTTAGATCCTACAGTATTTGTCCGAAAGAACTTTCACAGTTTGCTTGGGAGACTTTGTCTCCTCCACTGCTTCTTTCACGTGTGGGGTCCCCCAGGGCTCCATTTTGGGGCCTATTCTGTTCTCCCTGTATATCCTCCCCTTAGGACATATTCTTTGGAAATGTCATATTACTTTTCATTGTTATATGCAGATGATACACACATTTATCTATCCTTGAAACTAAAAGATACTTGCTCTTTAGAGATCCTATTGCAGTGTCTTGTGGAAGTTAAGGCCTGGATGGCACAAAATTTCCTTAACTTAGGTCTGCTGACCACTTGCTTTTAGTTATCCCATGGGTAATGTTGAAGAGCAGGGGTGACCAAGTATTTGCAGTGGTGGCCCTGAAGCTCTGGAATAGTTTGCCTCTCTACATAAGACAGGCTCAAACACTTGCCGTTTTTAAATCTATTATGATGTTTTTATTATTTTACAGCACAAAATAAACTAGAATTTTTTTTACTTCTTTCAGACAAATACAGTTGGAGTTATATAAAAAAAATCCCTGGCTCTTCCAAGCTCTATGATTGCAGTCAGCGGGTGTTACAGTTGAACAGTCCAAAGTTGTCAATAAAGCATGCGCATCCATAATAAAACGTGCCTCACACGGCTCCGGGCGGTGAATAAAGGCCTCCTGTAGTGGATCCATATTTCAAATGTAATAAACACTTTTCTCTCATTCCGTTATCTGTCAAACACGGAAGGCGTTCCAGTGTATGACGCAGAATGTCGGATGTAAATGCTAGTCCCGCAAGTTTGTGTATAGGAGCAAAGAAAGCAAAGTTTCCTAATTTTAGCAAAGGAAAACCAGTCTCCTCTTGGTTTATATTTAAATCCTCCGACATTTTTCTTTGTACTTATAATTCATGACTGGCATTTTGCTTTGTTCTAATCACGAAACGCCAACGTACTACGACTTCCGCCGGAACGGGTTCTGCGTATGACAGATAACAGAAGGGAGAGAAAAGTGTTTATTACTTTTGAAATATGGATAATTTTCTTACAAAAATGCATTCACTATATAAGGCCCTTATTCACCCCACTGAGCCATGTGAGGCACGCTTTATTATGACTGCAAACACTTTATTTGACGACTTGTGGACTGTTCAAGTGCAACACCCGCTGACTGCAATGATAGAGCTTGGGATAGCCAGGACAATTTTTTATATAACTCCGACTAGATTTGTCTGAAAGAAGAAATTCATATACACCCAGGATGCCTTGAGGGTGAGTAAAACACAAGCTTTTTAATTCTTTTTCAATTTTAGGTTTTTTGGGTGAACTAACCTTTAACAAAGAGTTGCTGGTAGCCATTGACATCCACATTATTTTTTCCACATGATGGAAGTCATTGGCTACCATTAACTGTTTGGTTCTTAACATTCTTCAAAATATCTTCTTCTGTGTTCAGCAGAAGAAAGAAACCCATACAAGTTTGGAACGACTTCAGGGTGACTCAGTGACAGAATTTCCATTTTTGGGTGAATTATCACTTTAAATAAGTAACTCTACAAAATGTAATTTCAGTATTTTAACAGTCAGACACTCACCACATGATGGTTAAAGATAATGTCACGACCTGTTATGGTGTTTCCTGCCAAAACTGGAGCATTCGCTATACAACCGTCCTCCTGGTCAATTATTAAGTTACACTGATTTGGGCTCCGAATCAACCGTTGTCCACATGATACAGAATTATTATTATTATTATCATTATTATTATGTTGGGGAAGATTGTCATGCCTCTGAACTGTCATGTCTCCAGAATGTGTTTGAACGCCATCCCCATCTGTTTAAAAATAAATAAATGCATAAATAACCAAAACAGTGTAAATATTATAGTAAAACATATTGAAGACTGAGAAACATATTGTCTAAATACAAAATAAATTATACATCTTTTCATACGTTTGGTATGCATCTTTTTTCTGATTTTCTTCAGTGTGCGCTCGACAGTTTTTAATGCTTCTTCCATTCCAAGCTCTTTTTTTAAAGCCTTTATGGTGTCTTTTAAACTCCCTGTTGTTCTGCATCTGTGTTAAGAAAAAGATAGAGCATTATGAGAATAATGGTCATATACAAAAGTAAAAATTGTGTCCAAAATAAAGGCTGATCATGAGCTGATGGAGAGAGAAATGGCAGTATTCATAACACCAGCAGACACATCATTAATGTACCTGATCCTCATGGACTCCACACATAATTATACTCCAGGGGCCATCCAGTGTTGTCGTAAAATTTTCATTTATAATGTGTGAGATCCAAGCTCAAATCCTTACTTTATATACAGTTTATTTAAAGGCTAGGTAACATAACCAATAGCCATGGCTCATAAATATGGCAACTACAACAAAAAGGCAACCAGCTGGAGAAACTACATAACCAAAAATAACACTAATTGACATTCGTGGAAAGGCTAATTATTCACAATGTTTTTTTGCTATTGAAAGAATTATTTTCCAAAGTGTTAGTTGGATTTATGCCTCTAGACAAAATGGTCATTGAGTTAAATGGAATTAAAATATTAACTTACATACACATTACGCTACTAACAAATACAATGTAAATTCCACAAAATGAGGATGTCATGGAAGGGTTATTTTTAGCAATATCAAACTAGTATCAGCTAAAACATTGCTCAATCCCACTCAAACTGGCAAAATACACCATGTACAGTATTATCCTTTGGTATGGAGTAGTAATAGTTAACTAGTCGAACAGTTCACTCACGCAATGAATCATTCAGAGTGTATTTTCCTCAATAAATCAAGGCTTAAGTTTGGACATCGGTGGACAAACCATATCTGCATGAGTATTTTCTCACAGTCTATCAAATCAACCTGCATTCGATCGTTTTGATCGATTATGAAGTTAACCTGGATGTTGTGAATGATTCTGAACAGAAGGTAAAAACATTTTCCAACCATAAGATGCATATAAGCACTGCAAATGACAGCAATAAAAATACCAGTACCACCACATAAATACCACAGTATATTAAGATCATTGTTATCCTGTACACACACGCTATAAAAAAAGTTAAAGTTTTAATAGTATTCGATTATAGCGTCGTAATAAAATAGCGACCTGTTCAAGAGCTTGTCTAGTCGCCTCTTCAATAAAAAGCGTGTCTTCTCATCCAGATCTTTGATGATCGTCTTCACGCATTTCATCGCTGCACGTTTGTTTGTTTGAGGACGTGTGTGACGCAGCTGTGTGTCTAAAAACCGTTCAACTTTCAAACTGTAAAAGGGCGCCAACCGCAGCGCGCCAGTGAGGTGAAGCTCCGCGAGGCGGGAGGATCTTTGTGACGTATTGAGCTGGCGCTCGAAAAAACAAAAACATCTTTGATTCACACAAAACAATACTTTAGTTATACTTCCGTCTTTCAGCTGCTTACGATTCCCGCCATTATGATTACTCTATTATTATATGACTTGTTTTTCGGAACCGAATGTAATATTAGATGAGTTAAAAGCAGTATTTTACACTGTAATACTAAAAAGCGACACTGCGAAAGCTTTATTATGAGACAGCCTTTTTATCGCATTGTTATTCTATTTGAGCGAATTTCTTCTTGTTTTTGTTGTTTTACATGATCAGTATTATTTGTTTGGAATGACATTAAATTAAATAATAATTAGAATTAAATTGAAATTTAGACATGCATTTTCTGTAAAGCTGCTTTAAAACAATGTGTATTGTGAAAGGCGTTTACAAATAAATTAGAATTGAATTGAAAAGGATGATCTTAAGAATAGCCTACTAAAGTATACTAAAACTACAAAACACAGGTCAATCATAATGTAAGTTTCAGGGCAAGACACTACAACTATTCTTACAGCAAACACTGCAGAGCAAAATTATACAGGAGCTTGTTTTTAATAACGTTACAATTTTGCAAATCAAGCGCAAACTGAATGTGAGGTCTGTATTACGCAGAAAAAGAGTTGATCAGCTGTACTTGGTGTTTTCATCAGTGACCGGCAGATGGAGACACAGGACAGTCACTACTCACTGTGTGAACGAACGCGCCAGTCTGACGTCATCTTCTACGCGCATGCGCTCTTGGACGCACTCCATAGCGAGTGAACCAACTCTGTAATCTATTAAATACACACACCAGGCAAGTTAG